>NW_010522994.1:0-5185 GCF_000687285.1 Phaethon lepturus
AGCAGCCGCCGCGTGCCTCGCGCCGAAGCGGGGCTGGCCCCATGCAGCTCATCCTCAGCACAGTTTTGGCTGGGAAACCACGCAGCCAGCTGGGGAACAGCGTGGTTCAGCACTCCCTCGCGGCAGCCTCGGTCTCTCGCCAAGGACAGATGAGGAAGAAGACCTTTCCGTGCCCGAGGGCCAGCCCTCCACCGCCCCAGGGCACACGGCTGCAGCAGAGATCGAGCGCAACGCTAAAGTCTGTTTTCCCTGGGGATGAACAGGCCAAGCACCACTTCGCGGTGATATCCCCAGCTCTTAGAATGAATCAAGTGAACTGTGTGGCCACACGTCCCTCCAGCCCTTCACCAAGTTTTCAAAACAGGAATTAGGAGTGCTCCCTTCAGGCTAATAACGTCCTTAAACTGCTTCCAGCACCTGCTCTTCCTTTCCCCCATCATCTTCCCATGGCTGGTAAAGAGAATCTCTGTATCAGCTGTGGTTTGGGGATGATGCACTCATCTCCTGCTGCAGTTATTAGCTGTTGCCTGGCAAAACTGTCTGCAGAGATTGTTTTAAGCTACACATTCTGCATCATCTTGCTTTAAAAGAAAGCAGGGCAAATATATCCCTTTACAGTTTTGGGGAGAAGCGCTCTCTATGCAGAAATTATCTAAGAAAAGGGTTGCTTTTACATCTTGGGAAGTACCTGGCCTGTATAGCACACAAGATGGAGAATCACTGCATAAAACCCTGCCATCGTTCTGTGCTCACTCAACCCTAACAGTTTTAGGTGGGAGAGTTACTCAAGAAGAAATACCCAGACACCTTCACAGCTATTTTTGCTCCAAGTCAGGATTTAAAACAACCATCTTTCTGCAACGCAGGCACCAAGGGACCATACAAGCAACAAAACCCAAAAAAGCCCATTTCCCACGCACCATTAATTGTTTGCTACTGTTCAGACTTGACAGCTCTTGTGCAAAATCCCTCCGTATCTCCACCTGCCCCTCCCCGGGCAGGGCTGCCAGCCTGCGAGGAGAGGAACGGACATCCCTTACTGACCGCCGCAGAGTTACCAGTCACAACCATATAGAAAAGTAGAAAATAGGATTTGGGTAGTTTCTGTTTTCCAGCGTTTAAGCGTTTCCTCTTTTTCACGGATACCAGTCAATTCCTAAAGAGAAGCTGCTCCTGTAGCTCTGCAGAAGCCAGGCAGGTTGCAGGCAACTGCCGAGGCATCAGGTTTTCCTGCCAGCTCTCCCAGCGGAGCACGTGTTTGCGTGGCACACGGTTGCCCAGGTCCTGGCAGCCTCCTCCCCCAGGGGAGACCCAGCATGTCCACGCTTGTGGAGTTTCTGCTGAAAGGAAGGAAAAATCTTGTGGGAAGGAGACTCAAAAGGAAGCAGAAAGCCCTCAGGGCTGGCACAAGGAGCTCCCTTATCCTGGTGCAACCCTCTTGCACATCGCATGGAGTGAGTTCTGGTGTTCTCAGCTCTCTTTCCTTGGGGGTGGCATGGTATTAAACTCTTTCAGGTGCACATCCTTTTTATTTCCCTCCTTACTGACAAATCAGAAAATAACCTGGTATAGTAACTCCTATTCCTCACTGGATCCTGGGCTCAAACGTGCTGGACTGATTTCCAAGGCTTGCAAAACAGACTCCAACCTAGGCCAGCCTGTGGCTCCAGTGGAGGCAGAAACCCCTCTGGAGACATATATGTAACATCAAAATCTAACACACAGCTCAACGAGATTCCATAGCCAACACAGCTTTGGACTCTGTGCTAACCTTAAACTCATTAAGAGCGGTCCCTGCAGTAACAGCTGTGTGTCACAAAGCCAGCTCAAAATGACTTTACAGTAGCTAATAATAAATCCTTTCCCAGAGCTTGAAACTGAAAATCAAATTAAAAAACAAAAAACCAACCACTCTCCAAACCCTCACACTTAATATCTACTGTGTAGAGCATTTTCTAGAAATACCCATCCTCTGCCCTCCAGTAAATTATGTCTTCTTTGGGGTCAATCAGTTGATCACTCCGCCTTTATTGCAGTAGCAGATCTGAACTAACATTTCTAAGAAAGGGAATAGCTCTAGAATTCAGCAGGGTCAAAATTCAGAACTGAAGCCACAGCCACATCAAGTCTCTGCCTGCTTGCAGCTCACTCCCCCACACACACTTAATATTGTGTTATTTGCAGTGCTGGCGGAGCGCCGACATTCCAGTGCCCTTTAACTCCGACTTCTCCTATTCCCTCTTTGCGTACATTAGAAACTCCTCTTTTTCCCCCTCCTCTAAAATCAGTCATCATTCCCACCAAGACACACCATCGGATAAGGGCGTTTCAAATGCATTTAACTAAGCTGGCTTTGAACTCTACCCCCGACCCCCATGCTGGCAGCGCATTGCTCAGCAATTTTTCCACTGAAACCGAGTATCCCAGTTGCTGTCTCTAGTCTCACATACTTTCCAGGCAGTCAGAGAAAAATGCCACCACAACCATGTTGGCCTTACCCATGATGGTCACATCGTACTCGATCTGGAAGAGTGCCTCTTGGCTGCACTGCCGCAGGATGTTGAGGGCATCGGCGTGGGTCATGCTGTGCAGAGGGATCCCATCAATGCTCAGCAGCCTGTCCCCTATTTTCAAGGACCCTTCCCTGTAGGAAGACACAGGCAAAAGTTATTAATTTTTTTCTGTGTATATATATGTATTTATTTATAGTTAGATACATTTTTTTATATTTGTACACATATATAATATATGTCTATATTTTATATAAATTTTAGTATATATTTTGTATATATATTTATCATATATATATATTTAAAAGTCATTTACTTTGATCCTGAAGGAATTGAACACTCCTTGGAAGAATAGTTTGGGTTATTTATAGTACCAGGCCCATCATATTAAATTAGCACCACGAGAATAGATAGACCGGCTCCTGCTTTCTGACACAGCATCAGCTTTTCATCTGCACAGGGTTAATTAAGTGGCTGCCTCCGGAAGAGGAGTTTCTGCTTTTAACTGTAACATCTACACATGGTCAGCCTATGAGCATGGGACCCATCCTCCCCACACATCACGGGTCCCACATCTCCTGTGTCGTTCCACAGCACCAGCATGAGAAGCCTTGGAGAGGCACCAGCAAGGAGGACAAGAAGGACACATCCAAGAGCGTGGTGAGAGCTGCTGGTCTGTCGTGCGAAAGCAAAAGCTGGAGGTGCAACACGAGCATTACCTGTCTGCTGGGCCACCCGGCCTCACGTAGGTGAGCACCAGCGGTCTGGACTTGTGCCAGTCTTCATGGGCTCCCCCTGTAATCAAACCGGGAAAGCCGTAAGTCACCGGAGGTTTGAAAGTCTGAATGAGAGTGCTGAGAAAGAGAGATTTATCACATAACAGCTGACACAGCCTGAAAGCAAAAAGACTGCCCTGGATTAGGCAGCCAGCAGTCCTTGAAGGCTGCATGGGATGTTCTCCAGGACATGTTTTTGCTTCACAGCTGAGGTTTATGACATTCATCTCCCTACCTTTCTCCTCCCGCTTCCCAAATCACCTCTGTCAGTGCTTGTTCCCTCTTTGTTTTTCACTGGAGAAGCTACTAACCTCTCAGCACAAAGCCGAAGCTGTTGCCTTCCTTGTAGAGTGATACCTCAATGGTCTTGGGAATAATGCCAGCACTGCTCTCTGGCACTAAAGGAAGAGAAGACCCAGTTACCCCCCAGATAAAACTTTTCTGTGCCACCCTGCAAAATAAAACCAAAGCTCATCCAAACGGCATTGAAATGAAGGTCCAGCCCAATACCCATATTGCATCTTCCCTGTTTGGAGGCAGAAAGAGCTCAACACAGATGTGTGAACCTTCATCAGAGCCAACCATCATGTTTTGGGATGATTTCACCAGCTCAGTGTTGTGCATCTTTGCTCAAATTTGTCTTGGTTAATACTCTGACATTCAAGTAAAGCCGTCTCGTTTATTAACTGGCTTTAATGTGTTCAGCATTACTCAAAAGCCAGAAGCTGCTGCCGCAGATGGAAACTTATTAAAAAAAACCAGCAGCAGTGTAAGGAATCAAGTCACCAGCTGACCTTAAAGAAAATTAAAATCCCAAATCCTCAGTGCAAAAGGTTGAGGGTTTTTTCCCTTACCTCTCATATTTTGACTTTAAAAAAAAGATTAAATGAATCCTTTAAACTGATCCTAGGGGCGATTCAGTAATTTTATGTTAAATACACAGTACTATTTAATATACACAAGTAAAGAGAAAAAGGAAGAAAACTATTTCTGTCCCTTGCCATCCCCTGCTATTTAATGACTTATTGAACTACTGCAGTGAATATGGGATAATTTCCCAGTCTTTTCCATCCAGAACTGCACATGGCATTTCAGCCTGGTCAACTCCAAAAAGATCAATTCCTAATCTTCAAACCAAGTGCAATGAATGGCCTCAAGGATAATCAGTGGCAAATTTGAGCCTGGCAAATCGGAGCCGAAGGTTCCTCGAGGCACGTCCGTGCTAGCGCTTCCCCGTGGCTCAGGAGGGGGTTTCTGAAACGAACGTGCTCACTGTCCTCACTGACCACATCGGTCCTCGCTGCCAGGCACCCTGAGGGCTTGCAACCTGCACTGAAGTTAGGGTTAAGCTAACCCTTAAACAAACCCAAAAGTCATACAGCGAGGGATGCTACCGCCTCGCGGGCAGGCAGCCCTGGGGACCGGGCTACAGCGAGGCCAGACAAACCCCCTCAAGGCTGTCCCCAGGCAGCCGCTTTGCTCCTGCTGCTCTGCACAGGCTGCAAACAGGGACACAGCCTAGAAATGCTCCAGAAGCAAAAAAACTCAGGGCACAGGAAGGCTCCCAGCTAAGGGGTGATACTCACATGCCAAGAAAAGGGTATAAAGCATCCACAAATGAGTTCGGATACCATCTAATTTCTGTCCTAAGCATCCAAGCATGAAGTTCTGCAACAGCCTTTCGTAAGATCAGTGGGGAGCGGGGAAACCTAAGCTAGTGTTAACGCAGGGCTGGGTTTCTTTATGAAAGAGATGATATGACACAGTGGCCTGAAAACCAGACTTGGATTTGCAAGGTCTCTTCCAAAGCAGGACATTACAAAGTGGGGAGAAACATTCAAACCCACAAGCACAAGCTATTGAATTGCACTCTATTTCTGCTCTTTGCCCAGGGAAAGA
>NW_010522994.1:5216-36606 GCF_000687285.1 Phaethon lepturus
GAGAGAGAGAGGTGGGCGCACACAGCAACGATAAACCCTCACTGCAGATAAAAGCCCACAATGAACTGGAGCAAGGCAATAATTGACAATTCCCTGTATTTTGCATTGCCTCTTTGTTTGGATTAGTCATAAACAGCACCAATAATCTCACTGGCGATACGTCACTATTTTAGTGTGCTCCTCCTGCTCATCCAGAGGTGGGGACATTTTGCATCACTACTAGCGATCGAGCCGTGCGGTACTGGCACTGGTAAGTACAGCTTACCGGATTCCTGACAGCCGGGCTCACAGCTGAGGAGGAAGGTTAAGAGCCGCCATCTCTAGCGAGCAGGAGAACATGGAAAACTTGAACCAGAGGGGCTTAGTTTTTTTACCAGTGTTGTATTGAAAAGCTAACTATTGTTTACAGCAGAACAGAGGGGGATGATGGATAGAGATTAAGCTAACTCAGATTTATTTTTTTTCTTTGTAGGGCTTTATATGGTCATTTATATATCCAATACTTTTCACATAAAGGCAGCAGCTATAGCACAGCTATGAAGTATAAGATAGCTTCCTATCGGGGGCAAAATGTTTAGATTTCATTAGTTTTGTTTTTCCTGTCATCTTATTTTTAGTTGTTCTATTTCTTCTGCCCAGTCATCCTCTGACTGATCAGGGTAACTGAACGAGTAATAACTGGGGAGATTGTTTTCACAATGGAAAGTCTGCAATGAGAAACTGTATCGAGGAATTTGTTTTAATCAGAACAAACAGGGCAAGAGCACACAGTCTCCCATGTCAGAACACAAGCCCTGGTTGTGTGAGGTGGGGCTTGCCAGGGCCCCTTAGCTGGAAAGCAGATTGCTTCAGCTTCCCTTCTGAAAACACATCACATTTCAAAGCATCTCGAGGAACAACAGCACTTGCCGCAGTTCAGAAAAGAGCATCTGGCAATACATGCTTAAGACTGAATAACCCCCTCGCCGTAGCCACGCTCCAAAAGGGAAAATGAAGAACGAGCTGAAGCAGCACCGGGAGGCAGAGGGGCCTGTGCGACCAAGTCACTCTGAGGCAAGAGAGACCTCATCAGCCATCTCCCGCCGGTGTGCATGAACAGGCACCCACCGCGCTGGAAAAAGCACTCTGCTCGGGCTGCGCACAGCTCTGCAGCACGCGCCGCGGTGCTGCGAGCCGAGGAAGGCAGAACGTCAAAACGCCCCTGGACACTGCCTTGGCCACGATGGCTAATGCACGAGCAAGCCCATCTGTACCCCGAGACGAGATGCAGACAAGAAAAGAGAGCAGCGTTATCAGAGAGGCACCCACCGGCTGGCGGAAGCTCATACTCTACTTCCAGCACTACCCTTTCGCCCACGTTTTTCAGCAGGCTTATGATCTCGTCGTGCCGCAGCTTGGTCAGGTTAATGCCATTCACCGACTTGATGTAATCCCCGACGTTCAGCTGGTCACTTCTGCAAATAAAGAAAAAGAAAAAAAAGCAGTGGTAGGACAAAGTCTCTGCTACGCTCAGTCTGGATGTGCCTGGCGAACCCTTGGAAACAGGGGAACTTTCTGAACAAGCCACCAACGTCCGGGTGGTCTTAGCTGTCTGACTGCATGCGCTAAAATCGAAGCCATCTATCTTTCCCAGTGGCAAGTGGCAAGTGTTCAGATCTGTGCATACAGCAACAATCACAGTCCACGTGTTCACAACCTCTCTTTTTGTTGCTCAGTTCCCATTCATGTAGAGCAATCAGTCAAAGAGAAGCACACCAAGAGCTGTCTGGAAAAAAAAAAAAATCCAGCAGGGAAAAAGAAAATATCTTTACTTTTCCCTGTTTTCTGCAAAATTGTTCAATTATTCCATCCCTTTCTCTGCTTCTTGGAGCTTTTCTTCTCCAATTCCTTTTCTGAGCCAATAACGTTACTTACATACTCAGTATTCAGAACAGATACAATATTAAACTACTTAGCTTGATCAAGATGTATTGTACCATGCAGCTCTCCTGACAAGGCTGCCTAATTTCACAGAATGCCAAATACCCCTACACAAAATTTCAGAGCATAATTGCACAGAGCATGGGAAATAACTCAAAATAGAAGACGTTCTACTTACCGAAGCAACAACTTTGCATTTTGGGGCACTTGAAAAAAGGGAGTCAGGTGCCAACTATTTTAATTATAACCATATTCATCCAATGGCTAGAACATGCAATTATTCCTCTCTAGCTTTCCTGTGCTTCTGCACCCCGTTTCTGTTTCTCACCTTGCTGCCAGTCCTCCCGGCCTCAGATTGGAAACTCTTGGCTTTCCGTCTTTGTCTGTGCCACCTGAAATGGTTAACCCAAGGGTGCTTCCTTCCTTCTTAATCAGCTCCACAATGGTGACCCCTCTGAACTCCTCTGAAAGATCAGGAATAAAGGCAAACATCTCAGTTGAAGGCACATTTCTCCCAGTCCCAAGGACGCTCCTTTTCTACAGGTGGTGGGAGAGCAGACCTGGGGTGATTCAATTCAATTAGCTTCAGTTTATTTAAAATTAAGTTGTGAAACAGAAGTGCACCCTGGTGAACCCGCAGCAGTGGAGGGAAAGCATTGCATGCATGTCTTGCAGGCAAGACCAAGCAGGAGAAGACAAAGGAGTGAGGGCTTGTGAGAGGACAAAAACTTTGTGTTTCAAGGTGCTGGAGGCAGTGGAAGGACTCAAAACCAGGGTGATAGGATCCAGGCAGTGGTCCAGGGAGACTACCTCAGGAACTAGGTTTGATATAGAGTGGGGAGGGTGTTAGGAGGGCTACATGTCAGGCAGTCACAGTTGCCAAGTAGGAGGATGCTGTGGACCTGCAGTAGCTGCCTGGATGGACAGAACAGGGTGGATCTTAAAATATTGTGATTAAAAAAATATCACATGACATCAATACAGTTGGGAGATAAAGAACATAATGTGGAGAGGGCTGGGATCCACAAACTTCATTCATTCACAGCAGTTTCCCTGCCCATCTGCACCTGGTCGAAGTCAAACTTCCTCCACGTTACCCACCTCATCTACAGCTGGAATTGAAGACACGAGTCACTTTTACAACATAACTGGTTCCATGTGCACCGCCAGCCATAATACGTATAGCAGGGTCAGGTTTAGGGGATGCACACCCCACACCTGCTGCACCAGTACCGCTTCTCCAGCTGCTGCAGGCTGTCTACATTTTACCTTCCTTTAGTCCAAGAAGACACTCTTCTTTGCCCAACACCTATAAATAAGCCCAAGCTGATGCCAGTTTTGATCTCATTACAGCTCATCTCTGGGTTTTACAAAAACAGGGTCCCTAAACTATTCCAACTTCTGGATTTGACATGGTGGAGGGGAGTAAGTTAGTGGGAGAGACAGCAGCAGCCAGAGGAAAGACCAGGAGCTCTGTGGACTTGGCAAAAGGCAGCTCTGTGTTAATCCACATGACAGCACTCGCACTCGTTGCTCAAAGAAGGACTAGCCCTGGGACAAATCACATGACTTTCATGCCTTGCCAAAGCCTCCTCTAAGAAGCTTTTGCAGAATTTGTCTACAACATGATCTATCCACCTCCACTGCCTTTGGGTACTGAAAACCCCCACAATTTTACAGGAGGAAAACAGCCTCCCTCACACAGGGCGCCTTTCTCCAAGGCCGTGCAGGAAAAGGCGGTGATGGGCATTGGCAGCACACAGCTGTGGACTAAAACCCACACTGCAAACGGCCCAGGGGGTTGTTCGCACAGAAAACCCCACCAGGCTTAAATGAGGTGCTCTGTTTGGAGAGGGAACATTTGAAACCTCTCGCAAACTATGATATCCAGAGCAAGGCAAGGTCTCTTAAATAACGTATTGACATGGAAGGTCCATGCTGGTGCAGGGCTTCCCCCTGCATCATCGTTCACTGCGGGAAAACACGTGTCATTTGGCACTGTGGTGCCTCATCACTAACACTTTGGTCCTTGTGCAATGCCAGCATGACACCAGAAACTGCACCGCACTTTGAGTCCTGCCATGCACTACCTGTTTTGTAAAGCACTTCCAAGAACAATCTGTGCACTTGATTAATGCGAGTGGGGAACCTCTTTGCAATCTAGTGCCGGTCTGGAAGGCATTTAGGCACTGCTGGGCACCCATTTAACGTGGCATTGGCAGCTCGTTGTTAAACGTCAGGTCCATAACACTTCTGCTCTTTAAACTCAGTTTTGATCCCTCGCCAGCTACAGTAACTCCATTTTCTATTCACTAACCCAGGATCCTAGTGGCTGCCAGAAACTTGGGGGGGCTCCCTGCCATGCTGGAAGGAACACCATCCGGCACTATCCTGCAAATTTCCTCTCAACTACAGACGTGACTGATCAACACAGATGGTGCTGCAAAGGGAGGTTATTAGCTCTTCAATAGGGTTTAATTTTGATCCTTGATAAGTGTTTAAAATGAGACGTCCCAGCGAGCAATTACCCATTGTTATGGGTTCAAAGAGAAATCACTGTTCTGAAAAAAGGCAAGTCCCTGAGATCAATCTATCAAGGTAGGCAATAAGGGATTTTGACCAATGCCTCTATAAATCTACTGCTGCTATCACAGACGCACACAGATGTAAAAGTGAGCTGGTTAAGCAGGATCCGGTCCTTCAAGACACAATCCTTAAGTGCCAAATGAGAGTAGTCTTGGATTTCTTCTATTGGCATATACGCTTGGATTTTGCTGCTCAAAGCATCCCAGGGCAGGAAGAGCACACCTGAATTTTGCCTTCAATTGAGATGCCTCGAGCTGGGGTCACTGGACATAATGGCTCTTGTGAGTGGGGAGTCAGCCCCTCTCCATCAGGGCTGCGGCGTGGTGGCAATGTGTCGCAGCAGCCCCAGAGGATGAGAGTAACCCTTAGAAAAATTGCTGAATGATGAAGCAGTGGCAAAAGGGCCCCATTTCCTCCCCATCCCCTATAACGCATTAAACCAAACCTGTGACTGGGTCATTAATGGTCAGAAGTCAAAATCAAGCCCTGGGCTTTATTAGGAAAGAGACAAGCTGTCCAGAGCAGCCCACCCAACCTGCCGATGTGCCGCTGGCAGACAAAGCCCAGCACCAACAGCGGCAAACGTACCACCATTGCTCCACTCCCTCTGCAGCCCCTGGGAGCGGGGGGTTCTGCACAGAAAGGTTTCTCTCATACAGAAATCTGCTGTGACTGACTAAATACCAAAACAAGCTTAGTCACACGTGGAAATACGAAGCTTGCCAGACACTGCCAGCCTCCCTCCCCATCCAGTGAGCTTGGATGTGGCAACGCTTCTTCCTTCTCTCCTTCGCTGCCGTTTTCCTCTTTGTGGGTGCCAGCCCAGCGCAGGAACCAGTTCCTTTCCTGGCTCCCTGTAACTACCATCAACAGCTCCACACCAGACTGCGATTGCACCAGCAAGATACCACTCACTGAGACTGGTTACCACCATCCATTACCTCCAGTAAAAGCCGTGCTGATAGATGCACCAAAATGGGTGGGGTTGGGGGGTTTACCCATTTTAGGGGTAGCCAAGTAAAGTGTAATGCATGCGCCGATGTTTTGGAGCAGGAGCTGATCCCCTCCTTTACCTGGGATGCTTTGCCTCCTGGAGACCAGGGCTGCGTCCATCCCACCGGAGTCCTTGCTCCCCTTCGAGTAAGGGCCATCGTCTGTGAGCAGAGCAAACGCAGAAGCTGAAATTAGTACCGAAAGCAACAAACAACAGAAGCAGAGCACTGCGAAATGTTTGTCCCGGTGACACCAGAATTGGGATCACATCCATATCACACACTGCAGGCAAGAAAAAAATATTATAAGCCCTGGCTTTGCACGGTGCCATGTGGGCCTTCTTGCTTTTTGAAGAGGGAGGGAAAGAAACAAGAAGGCAATAACATTATCTGATTTATTCCTCTTGGAGCTAATCTGTTAGGAGAGAACAAAATTCTCTTACTCCTGTAATTATGTGGAACAGCTGAGGACAGAGAAAGCTGTAGCATTAGTCTCACAAGTTTTAAGCCTGTCATTATGCTTGTGAAAAAACTTACGGTCTTTGGAAATGGAGTTATACATCAGGACACTAACAGGGCACTAAATCACTATACTTGAACGAAATTGCCTATTCTTATAGATCCCATTATTTCAAAGTCACATTTTCCTGCTGCTGTTCCATCCTCTGTACAATATAGAGAGCACCTTCTCTTAAGTGATTTTAAAAAAAAAAAAAAAAAGAGGAAAGAGAAAATAGTATTATGCACTGTAAATGCACCATCCAGCATAAGTTGAAATTTAAATGTAAAGTATTTAAATATCTTTGTATTTTCCTATTGGGAGACTCCTATATGGCATAGAGGTTATTTGCAGAGAAGGGAGCATGCTTCTAGAGATTTCATTGCCATCCATCTAAAATGTCTATTTTTATGGCATTTCCTAAAAAGCTGGAGCTTTTTCAATCAATAATTTCCAGTAACCATGTAGTATCAAATAACTCCCATTCTCAGTGACCAAATTCCTGGATTGCCCTTCCCAATTTTTCAATAGCTGTGAAGGTGTAGAAGTTGTACATGGTAGTATAAATACAGGTTACTGGAAACCTTATCCATTTATTCCTGTCCACAGCCCTTAAGTAACTTAAATATAAGTCACAGAGAAGTTTTTGTCTTGCTGTATACAAAGGGAACAACAACTTTTGTTCAGCCCCATTCAAGACAGGGGTCTGTACACAGAGAAATCAAAACCAATGTTCAGTTTGCTGGCAGCCCTCTTTCCCCACAAACAGAAAAATGATGGTGTAAATTCAATCACGTGGTTTACATCTAACCACTAGGAGCTGAAGTTTGCTCAAGGGCTTGAACATTTTTTAAAAGTAAAATGAAATAAGGTCCCACCTAAAGTAATTTCAAAAAAAAGAAAAGAAAAAAAAATTATCTAGTTTTAACTTCTGTTGCACCAGCTGAAGCAACTTCCTAAGTTGACAAGACTCAGCGAAAAGTTTTGGCTGACTCAAATCTGCACTTTCAAGCATAAAAACTTTCAGCTGAAAAATAAATACCGTTTAGTTTCTCAGCCCAATTTTGCAGCCTATAGAGAGACAGTGTAGATACCCAGACCTTGGACTCTTCTCCTGAGTCACTCTGAATGCTTTTCCATCACCACTAAGCTGAAGATTTCTAATGAAGCAAGAACTAGCACTTGGCACTAGACCATCAACAAGCTATGCCAAGCCGTTGCTGCCAAAACACATTGAACCTTAATATCCAAGCATCCAGGACCTCTGTGAAACAGAGGAATTGAGCTCTGCCTTTCAAAAAATAAGGGGAAGAACAGGTAGGATAAAAACAGCACTGTCCTGACCATGGAGATCTTGCAGCATTACTCAGTGCTGACAGTGAAAGCAGCAGCATTTGGCTAGAGAATTACAGTAAGCACCAAGGCAAAACATTGATTTCAGATAGGTGCTGGTACAGCCTGGCATCAACTCTGAGAGCAGAAGGCTTGAAAATGAAATTTGCATTTTTAATAGCAATGGTTCTTTGGGTGATGGGGAGGCCAGGGTCAAGGTTAATCTGGGCTTAATGACTCTGGAAAGAAGTTTAGTTTACTTGAGACAGTTTAGCTCCAGCATCCATTTAAAAGAAAAACAAAAAACCCAAAGCCACATACCATCTCTTCTTCAGTAGCTGTTTGATAGTGATACAGATTCAGCGTGTTCAATCTCTGCCATTGTTGGACATGTTCATTTTAATTTCCCTGTCCAGAAGGTTTTTTCCTAATATCCTGCCTTACCCTCTCTCCGTCACCCCCTCCCTTGCAGAACTACAGAGTCAGAAAACAGGGATGGTTTAGGAGTATAAAGCAAGGTGGCATTTCCCGGGGGAGCAGCAGGACAATGCTGATCCAACCCTGCCCATGCCACTCAGCCCAGCAGCTACAACCTCCCTTTATTTCTTTCCCAAATGCAGCAGCATATTGGAGGAGAAATCTCGAAAGAGCAGCTCAGGATACCCAGGACGAGGTTGCTTTTTCAGCACTGGAGATAAGTCTGCAAAAGGCACCTGCAAAATACCCTGGGACACCCAGGGCTGGAGCCTCTCAACGCTACCGGAGCACCAGCGTGCCTTCAGCCACACAGGACGCTGCGGATGGTGAGGACCACCCCGGCATGCAGCCACCTTCCACGAGAGAGCATCGCTGACAGCTCTGACCCCAGGTAACGTACTCAAGGCAGCAACATTCTGCTGCGGACGGGATCCCCCCGCTCCTGGGAAGCCACGCAAGATGGTTTGACGCCAACTCCATAATCTGCTGGCAAAGTAAAGCAGTCAAACCATCTGCTTCACATAAACACACCGCCCAGGACCAGACAGCCACCAGCACCCTTCTGTGCTTCATTTCCCCATCACGACCCCAATCAATATTGATATGAAACCCCCATTCGTTAATGGCTACCCTCCCTACCCCGACAGCTGTTGGCAAACGCGCCTTGGCTTCCATTTCAGCAAGCAACCAGGTTGCCCGTGCATTAACAACGGCTTTCACCACCGGCCAAGCGGCCAAGAGCAGCGACCCGAGCTACAGCCGCTGCCGGCAATTAGCAGCGTGCCCCCCCGCGCAGCCCCGCGCTGCTTCGTTGACGACCGGATCAGCCAGCAAATAATTAGCACTGTGGCTCCCCTTCCTCTATTGCTTCTCCCTTCCAAACTCAGTTGATTATGCAAAAATTGTTTGGTTTTTTCATTCATTATCTGGCTAAAATGTTTGAACAGGAAAAGAAGCTGCCACACGCTGCCTGCCGGAGTGTGAATTGGCATTTGCTTGCATTAGCATCCCTGCCGTGCGGCTCTTTGTTCATTTTCAGCTGATTTCCTGCTCTGCCACTCAAGCTGGTATTAACTGAGTCACTTTATTCTGAGGGATGGTTTGTTGTGGTTTTGGGGTTTTTTTTGGAGGGGGGTGGTACTTTGTTTTTTAAAAAAAGAAATTACTTCTCTTTGTGCTCTTAGTCATTTCTCCTGCCTAGCACAGCATCAGTTCAGGGGGAACTAGCCTGACTGCTCAGTCAACCCGAATTGCAGCACCAACCCAAGCACTGAAAATTCATGAATCTCTCTATTCCCTAAAATTGGGAAAGTAACTTTTTTTATTAAAAGCTTGTGCAGGCTCTTCTTGCATGCAACCAGTGCTGGAGCCTGTCACTTCTCTATATATAAGTATATTTTTCAAGCTTTTTCTCTTGCACCAAGTGGGCCAAAAACTTTCCAAAGAAAAAATCGTGTAATTGGTGATTTTCAAGCAGTGGTGTTAATGCTGGCTCTAGACCTCTCAGAAAAGCTCACGAAGTACACAAGACCCTCAATAAAACTGAGAGCGCAACATCTCCCATATATTGATCCCACGGAAATCTGCGACAATATAGAAAAGTTCCTGTAAGTTCTTTGACAATAATTTTTGCCATTTCAATGTCTTACACCAGGGAGAGAAGAGCTTCCGAGTCCCTGCCCCTCCACACGTGGCACTGAGGTCTCCTCCCCTGCAGCAACAGTGCTTTGCAGTAGTGTACATTTCATATAGCGACAAAAAAGAAGAGATAATCCCATCTCATTCCCTCAAAAACAAACTGGACAGAGGAAGGAGTAGGAAAAACATCTCCTTGCTCTAGCTGAAGTACTAGGAGGAGGGAGAAGAGGAGGTCAGGGCACACTCCAATATCCCACTCCAATATCCCGTTAACGGCAGCTCTCAGCAGGGCCCGTAGTCAACGGCACTTCAGTGGCCCTAGTGCAACGTGCCACCTCCAGCCAGGGCACTGTAATGTTTTTCGCTGTCCCTGTTTAATTGGGATTGTGCCAGTAGCATCTAGGTTTCCAGGCAAGACAACCCAGGAGCTAAAGGTCCCCATTGGAGGCACCATCCCCTTGACAGGCGGCACGGAAATCGGCACAGGTTTTCCCAGGGAGGATGATGTGAGGGGAGAAGTCAGCAACACAGAGGTATTTTCCAGCACCCAAATAAAAGAAAATTGGCAAATTGAGTCTTCCTCTGTTTCTTCCACGAGGGAAACCCCAGCTGGAATTTGGGGCAGCACAGAGGGGAGCAGCTACTGCCCTGCAAAACTGCTCAGCCACGCAGCAAGAGCCTGGCCCGGAAACGCCACAACTGCAAAAGAGATGGCCCAGATCGGACCAAGTCTGCCTCCCGAGCGGAGCAGGCAGCTCAGCCTGGCAAGGAAACCACTTGTTTCCAGAATAGCCCTGTTGTGCACAAGACAAAGCAGGGAGTCGGTTGGAAAAAAAAAAAACAAACAAAAAACCCCACAAAAAATGGGGGGCAGAGGGGAAAGGTGAGGGACATTTGAACTGTTTCATTGCCTGCTCTTGCTTTACTCAGGTTGGGGTTTTTTTTCCATTCCCTGCCTTAGCATCTCACCACTGAATGTACTGCCTGGGAAACCAGGCTCCCCAGCTGCATCATCCTCCCGTCCCTCGCCGGATCATACTGGGAGGTACCAGAGGGACACTGGTAGCAGCAAGGAGAGCAAAAACTGGCCTGATATTAGTCTCTCAGTGATTAATCAGCATGGGCTTGTATAGCTGGAGCTCTGCTGCTTCCTTCATGCATGCCATTCGGCACCTCAGCTCCAGTGATGGCCACAGGGCCATACAAATGCCCTGTCACCTGCTCTGCCACCACTTCTTCCTGCTTATTCCTCACTTAAAGTTTTGGGGATTTCTATACCCTACTTTAGGGGAGACGACAAGAAAGGAGAGGGGAGTTACAGTTGTCAATAACTGCAATGCAAACAGAAAGGGAATAAACCCCGTCAGCCAGGGGCATGGGGAGAAGTGGATCTGTACAATGTCCTCCCTGTCTGCCAGGCCCCGGGGTCTGTGCTTTTGATAGCTGCCAACACACGCCATGTCTTTGAGTTGGGTCTTCTTGGTTTTTTGGATTAAGAAGTAGAGCACCAGTAGAAAAGACAAGTTGTTCCATGGCCAGAAGAACTTGGTCTCCCAACTTCCCATAGCTCTGTCTGATGTGGATTCTCTTAGGTCTAATAGTAAAGTTGAATTTACCTCCCCACCCTTGCTTTCTGACTGAGGGTACAAACAGGAGTCTCTCCTCTAACCAAGATGCTTGTTTGCCCATGAATCATCTAGCAGCCACCTGGCTGATTTGCAGGCTGATTGATCAGCTGCATACACTTACATTAACCCTAACTCCTAGAAAATCCACAGCTTCCCTAAATTAAGGTTTCCTGAACGTTTTGACCCATTTCTTGAACTCTCGCCGAGGTTGACTTGCTGCCTTTCTGAGACAGCCCTCATCCTTCACAGAGCCAGTGGGGACGTCCTGGTCCAAATTCTCCCTCTGTAGCAACCAGCAGCAAAACCAATCTCAGTAACACCAAGACTTTTCTTAGTTAAATTCCCAGTAGGATGTGAGCGCAGGCACCAGGATCTCCTGACATCAGTTAGGTCTCAAGCCATCCTCTGTTAAAATGGGGGGGGAAGCTTCCTCAGAAAGAGCACTGATTTAGAAGTTCATTATCCCTGCCTGTGGGGGGAAAAGAGAAGCTTTTTTTCATTTAGAAGAGTTATTAGTCTATGTTATTAACAGAGATCACCTCTTAATGAAAATTAGCATTGGCTAAATAAGATTCTGTGTCAATTAGGTTTGCTGTCTGCAAGTTCTTCAGATTCCTGGATCGCTTTAAGACAGTTCCCACAGAGAAAGTGCATTAATCTTGTGGGAAGACCAAGAGGTAAAAACTCCCATTTGTTTAATGGATAAAAGACAGTTGGAGACAGTTATTTTGCCACAGGGTAATCACACTCCTTGTTTAGAGGAATGAATACCAAAACAGCATTAAGAACCAAAGGCTGTTCATGCTAAGGCAAGCCAGTATTTTCTGTTAGAATAAAAGCAGGATCCCAAATGACTAAAACTAAGTGCGATTTGATCCATTTTGAGGTGAGTTACTTCTGTAAGTCAAGGGAGGCCCTTATCTGTAGTCAGGTACAGAGCAGTCGGGGTACCCGACAGCGGGTCAGGCAGCTCGTGATGATTCAAACTGCAGCTGCCTGGGAGCTAGTGTGCAAGACCCGGGATTTTAAAGATATGCGAGTGCCTGAAGATGCAGACATGTACTTCAGAAACAGACTGTAATCATCTATCTGTATCTCTAGGCACCTAATCACCTTTAAAAGTCAGCATATTACTAGAGGGAGGGGAAGGGAAAAGAGATATACCCATGCACATCCATTCTGAATCTCAAATTGGCAGTTAGCCCCCAACTTACACAGCCTCCACTACAACCTGGCCAGCGGCTGTACCATCGTTAGCGGCGGATGCCAGCGTAATGCTTCCCACCTCTCCCCAGACTGGCACTCCACGTGGCACCGCAGCCGGTGGCGTTTTACGCACCAGTAACGGGTTTGGGTTTGATTGGGATGCCGCACCCAGCCGAGCCCCCAGCACATCCCCCTAAGGGCAGTTGGGTTATTTTACCACCGTCGCAGCAGGTCGGAGACGGCTGCGTCAGCTCTGCACGAGAGCGGCACAGCGGTGGCCTCCCATCTTCAAAGCACTTAGCCTTCAACACAAGGGACAAGCAGACCTAGAGAGGCTAGGACAGGAAAACAAAAAGCCCATTTTGAATAGTTACAAACAGATTGCATGATTTCCTGAAACTACTTAATGACAGAGTCCAAGAGCTCCTCCCATGCCTCCGCTTCAGGCAAGAGACTCCGCTTCCATGAAGGATCCCACCTTCCTCAGCAGGTGGCTTGAATTTTCTGCTGCTCAACTAAATCCAAAGCTCCTCAGGCCCTCAGAAAATTTGTACATGAGTTCATTAAGCCCAATACAGATGTTCAGTTCTTTTCCCATCTCCAGAAATGCATTGTTCCAGGAAATTGTTCCTCTGTAACAGGAAAGTTCAAGAAAATAAATAAACAGAACCCAAACAAATGAATAAAAAACACCTGCCAGTGATGTCCAGGGTGCTTTTCCTAGAACACTTCAAAAGTTGAGCTAGAGTTCATGATTCTGCCCTATATAAAACTAGCACAAGCATACAACAAATACACTAAATCCTTAGGCAAGACAGTCCATACTCCTGTGAAGTGCTTAAAAACAAGAAAAAAAAGTCACTTTTGCTTTGGGATGCTGCAGTATGATTTCATTGTCATGACACTGACTGTTTTGTTTGCTGCATCCAAAAAAAAACCCCAACCTTTAAAAGGCCCAGTGTTTCTTGGCTTTTTATTCTCCAGAAGGTAGAGAGAGGAGTTTGGAAATATGCCAGTGAAAACCCCCATGCCCATCACAGATCTTCTCGCCACCTCCATCAGCACAGGGCACGCTCAGCATGGCTCTCCCATGGCAGCCACTCAGACCCAAGCAGGGCTTTGAAATGCTTCTCCCTTCCTTTGCACCAGGAAGATTTTTTTTTACATTTCCCCTTAACCAGCGAACTCAGACTGGAATAGAACAAGTTATTTTGAGAGCAGCCCCTCCCTAACTTCATAAATACATGTACCAAAAAATTTGTGGTACAAATGGCAGAGGCTGCCTGGTACAAAGAGCCGCCTCATATTTTTCCCTTCACTGGCAACAAATCCCCTCACTGCACATATTCACAAGTTACACAGAAGACAAATGAGGGCTTGGGGAAATATTTTCTCTTCAACTTCTCCTATGACAAATTTCCTGAGAGCGCTGCCAGAGAGAACAGCCATGCCATACAAGAACAACGTCCTTGCCCCAAAGACAACAACTGAACTCTCTCCCATTTTCCCAGCTTCTTCTGGTGGAAAAAAAAACCCACATCCCAAAAGCACTATCAACCTGCTGCCAGTACCTGTACCAGCCCCGCTGCAACCATGCTGCACTCCCTTCCCCAGGTCGGGAACGTGCTCCACCGACTGCAGCTCCTGGTGCCATCAGAGGTTTTTGTGGCATCTCCTCCATCCATTTGCGTAGTCGTTGCTCCTGGCATCTGAGCCAGGCAGAACTTGTCCAAACTTCGAGGTTATTCCAAGAGAAAGTTGTACTTCTGAATTTCCTCTCCCTGATACACACACCAAGAAATTCATCCCCCCACACCCTCCACTACTCCCCTTCTTTTCTTCTAAAGCCTACCTTCATTTATCTACCAACCCTTCTAAGGCATGTATAATTTCATAACCACCTGCTGCTTTATTCACAGGAAACATCTATAAAAGATACAATAGCCTATTGTTCAACAGAAAACTCCGTGCTTTGGGGTTTTTTTATTTTTAATAGGAAACCAAAATTACTTTTAAAGGAACAATTTGTTTCAAGCAACCATTTTCTACTGAAATTATATAGATCGTTATTTGCATAGCAGTAGCCTTTATGAGACCAAGATGTAAGGCAGAACATGCCTCCGTTACCAAGCAGGTCAGCTTCCAAGGGATACCAAGGCGTACTTCTTCCCCCCCAGAAGCCCTCAGCAGATACATAACACTGATGGAAGAAGACTCCTACTTCTCGTAGAGAAATTAGAAGAGTTTCAGCATTTACTAGATGATCTACTTGTTTTTGCATGTGCGTGTGTGTGCACAAAGCCCATTTAAGTTGACTCCGCAGAGAAGCCAGGCTTTAGAAAGATTTAACTCACATCAACTTTCACAGGATATTAAACACCTCCCAAGGATTGATCCAAATCCCATCTGATAAGAATGAATGCTGGACCCAGCTTGCAATGCCAAAATCTGGTACTCCTCATGCTTTCTATAAATACATGGTGTTCCATAAAACACACATAAAAGGGGATGAAGTGAAAAAGACATTATTTAAGAATCTGCAGTAAACCTGCCATTACAGTCGTGTTTTTTATATACCAGGGACATTGCTACAATGCATTGTCTGTCACCCATTATTGCTTTGGAAGCCAGTGCAGCGTAACTTTATTTATCTAATCAGCGCATCCGAGGCAGTGTGCGATAGAGGACCTGGAAGCAGTTCTTAATTTCCACTCAAGCTGTACTGAGAGATAGAAGGAAAAAATACTTGGAAAAGTGACTAGAATTTTGTATTAAACCCAGCTCCATTTTTTTTTTTGCTTGGTTTTCTGTGAAAATTAACGCCAGCTGCTGTCTGTACATCCATCCATCTACCATCCTTTCACCCCTCTGGAACCCAGTGGCCAATATCCATCAACACGGGGAGGAAGACAGAACAGCCTGAAAGAGGATTACAGTCCTGTAACTTCCACTAAAATTGTGTTTTGATTAGATGTGCTGGCTTTGGCTGGGATAGCGTTAATTTTCTTCGTAGTAGCTAGCATGGGGCTATGTTTTGGATTTGTGCTGGCAACAGCGTAGGTAACACGGGATGTTTTCGCTACTACTGAGCAACACTTACATAGAGTCAAGCCCTCCTCTGCTTCTCACACCGCCCCACCAGCGAGGAGGCTGGGGTGCACAAGAAGCTGGGAGGGGACACAGCCAGGACAGCTGACCCAAGGGCCATTCCATACCATATGATGTCATGCTCAGCATATAAAGCTGGGGGAAGAAGAGGGAAGTGGGGAAACACTTATTGCTCTCAGCAAAGCAAAGAGCTGCTGTGCAAACCACCTCTAGACTAGCTTCACTGCTCATTTTCTTCTGCATGGTAGAGAGGAGAACAAGGGATAGTGGATGCCAAACTGTTGAAAATATGTGTTCTTTAGCTCTTCTGCTCACAGAGGAGCTTATATTGTTCTTCTAACGTAGCCTGTGATTTCTTTTCTTTCTTTAGTTTAAAAATATCAGGGACAACTCTTTCCTCATGCTGGTGAGGATATTCTTTTGTGCATTAAGTTAGGCTTATTAAGAGCTTCTTGAGGGATAGCATAGGCTGAGTCTTCAGCACAAATAGCTCTTCCCAAGGAAAACCCAAACATCTTCACTTTACCTCTTCCAAAGCATCCTCTAAAGATGTCCATACCAAAAAGGTCCCTTTTCACTCAGTAAGCCCTCTCCAGTTTGCTTTTCTTAAGCACTCCCCAGCACGACTTGAATTTCTAGCATTAAAGAATATAAAGAGAGAAGGGGATCCGCGATCCCTTTCACCCTCCCAGACATTTTCAGACAGCTTCATCAGTTTATACTTGTGAACAACCCGGTGGCAGGGGAAACTACACGGTTTCTCACCCCCCTTGCAGGTCACATTTGCACACGCAGACACACATATATTATATGCGGTAATTTTGTGCATGAGGGACAAGAATAGTGCAGAAACAAACTCAATGAGATTATTATTTCTCAATGGTTCTAGTGCCTGAAATGATGTTATTAAAGTTACATTTTCCAGTCAATCTGGCAATTTCTCTTATTAAGCAGTGTAGACTGTACTGGGGAGAGTCCAACAATAAGGTAGGAAGATGAAATATTGCTGATATATTGATTGTGTTATCTGAAGAAACTACTTTTCAAGGGTAAAAATTAAAGAGGAATAAGATATGTTTTCAGACCGATCTTTCGTGAAAGTTATCTGAGTAAGCAATAGTAATATGGTGAGAAATGACCGATAAAGTCTAACACCTTTTCCAGGGAAGAATGCCTCTCTAGATTTTATTAATCTATGCAGCAGGCAGCAGTAAATCCTAGCTGGCAAGGGAATACAATTCCCCCTATTAACTCCACACAAGCTTCTGAACTTTTTCTTGAATATGGAGATGGATAAGAAACGCAGCCTGCTGAATCCAAACCCTGGGGACTTTCCTTCTTTCAAGCAACAAATGCCATGCTTTTTTTTTTTTTTCCTCCACTGTGGAGTGAAATCAAATAAAAAAGACAGCTCTATTGTGGCTCTTTAATCAAATGAAATTAAATATTGTCAGTCTATTAGACTTCAGCACTCAAATCACTGGTGCCACCTAAACCTAGCGGCCACTATTACCTGCTTGTTTAAAAACCCTGCAGTTAGTCAAAATGCGGCAACAATGTTTTAATGAAAACCTCCACGACCGCTTTCACTTCACTAAGCTGCCTCCCAGCTGGGAAGGTTTGTCAACAGGTACACCCAAGCAGGCAAAAGCTTTTAATTTTGGCATATCAATAGTTAGCAAAAAAAAAAAAAGTATCAACGTCCGTATTACAAAATATTTTGTGTTAGGGTTTTTTTTGTGTCTTGCCTAACGCTGGGCTTGGACTCACAGAGGTCCAGGGAGGAGATGGGGAGGCAGGACGCGGGTGCCATCAGCAGTAACAAGAACTAAGCACCCTCGTGCGCAGCCTGGGTGTGAATACGCAGCACGAGTCCGCAGCTTGGGGACGACACAACAGGTAGAAGTCACGACTTCCACCTTTTGAGATGGAGATCAATTTGCTGCAGTGATAGTAAATCCTTTGACCTATTTTGCCTTTTACAAACTCCCTTTTGGTCCCTATGATCTTTGCTTTAAAAATGGTACCTGTTGTCTTCCATCCTACAACATCTTATAAAAGAACTGTTAAACCAAGAGGTTCTTAACTTCCCAGCTAGGGAAGAAGCTTCAGAAGCACAAGGTAGTGCTGCACAGAAGAGGAGGTGAGAAGGCAACCTGATCTGGTGCATGAGCATGACAGCAGAGCACAGAGCTCTTCAATGGGGAGGCAGAGCACCAGAATGTGGGAAGGGAAGGGGCAGAGATTCACCCTATATGTGGGAATGTGTGTGCGTCCTCCCTTTCCACCTCATGAGAAGAATTAACCTCCTGGACATTGTGTTACTGGATGTCTTGCCATGATGGATAGGCATCTTTCTAAAAATCATTGAGCACCCCTTAGGGGATTTGGGGAATGATTCACAGTAATTAGGCTAAGCTCTTTGACCTGTATTATGCAGGTGGTGAGACTGGATTGCAAATGGCTCATCTGGGCTGAAAACAACCCAGTCTAAAAATAAAATAAAAACAAAATAAAATATAGGTGAACATGCCATTTGGGCAGAAGCTGGCTGAAAAGAAAAATCACAGTTTGGTGAAGAGGTCATTTTTGTCCACAAGTCTTTTCTGTGATTCTGGCCTGCTCAAAGCTTGAGGTCCCACCCTCACATGAAGCAGGAAGATACATCAGTATTTCTCCAACAGAGACAAAAAGCAAGGAGTGCCCAGGTTCTCTGCACTACTGAAAGATGGTCAAACAGAAGAAAACTGGAATACCCGCTCCCTAACATTTGCACAGATGGGAAGAAAAGAGATAGAGCATGAGTTCTGAAATAAAAGTGGGAGTGAAAAAAAAAAAATCTATCATTGGATATCCTTGAGTTTGTAAATTAGTGCGTTCAGACAACAGTTTTTTTCTTTTGGCCTTTGCTACCGATGGATAATTTCTCCCAGTTCAGTGGCGAAATAGCGAAGAGCAAATCTCTTGTAGCAGGCAGTAGACAGAGCAGAGGAAAACCCACTGGATTCAGCAGAGAGGGAAGACAAGGTGGCAACAAGACATGTGCCCACATTCAGTCTGATAATCCTTTTTGAAGAGGGACTCACTACAGTTGTTTTCTTTTTTTTTTTTTTTTACTTTACTCCTATAGCACTTCCAAGAGCCCATTACACAAGTAAATTAAGTGCTCCCAAGAACATACATAAAATTTTAGCACCTGGGCTAAACTTACAGCATGCAATATGGAGGAGCAACTAAGAGTGATAAACCAATCTTAAGGAAACCCGCTAGAAAACATAACTCCTTAGATGAGTCGGGGAAAACCCCTTCTTACAGTGAATCACATTCTGCTTCCCTGCTGACCTCCAGAAGCAACATCAGTTTGAGATGGGCAACCCCTGCACCAGCAGAATTTAACAAGGTGGGGGCAAGGAGAGCCCAGCAGGGCGGTCGCCCTGCCACTTGTCCAGGTTAGCACCCTCTCTCTGCCCCCAATTACAAGCTTGCTCTTCTCAAGGAAAAAGTCCAGAAAATGAAATGAGAAATCAAATCTGGGAGATTTCTGTCCCAGTTCAAGAGGTGACTGAGACTGATACAGGTCCATGCATGGTATGAATCAATGTGCCAACAGCAATAAGAAAATCCATGCAAACCAGAAGAAAACAAAACAACAAAAAAAACCACCCAGGCAAATCAGGCAACAGAAGAGACGCACTTCAACACAGTAACATTTATTAAAAGCATGAGCCATAGATCAAGGGGTGAAGCAAGAAAACAGATTTATATAAAACCTAAAGGCTGCCATCAGCACTAGCATAAAAAAGTCAAACTACGAGAAGGAGATATCAAAGTTGTCCATGACCTTGTTTGCTACTGCACTGATCTTATCCCTTCAACTAGGCTATAGCTTCAGAAGGAGCTATGAAAAATCAGAGCTGTCTGGTGAACCAGGACAACCCTGGCTAACCGCAGCCTACAGCACGTGCTCAGCCCCAGCCACGGCGAGGGCAGGGCTGGCACAAGGCTCGGAAGCTTTGCTGACTGTGGGGAGAGAGAATAAACCAACATGACCCAGCAGAGAGCAGATGTAGCAAGTCCCCAGCCTTCTTTTAAGCAGGGGGGCTGTATCTTCACCAACTCTTTCCACCATCCCATGGGCCAGTGCACCAAGGTATCTCATAGCCAGGTTTGCCAGCAACATGGCAATGGGGCAATCCCCCAGCTGGAGCCCCTAACTGGCAATGCAGCCCCCAAGGTTTGGGAATCCCTTTTAGGAGGACTGCAAAGACAGCTAGTATTGCTGGAAGATGGAATCAGATGAGAAGCCATTCAACGCAGTAGGTTGCAAATCAGGTGCTTTATCCTGGATTTGCACTGCATTCTGATGCAAAGTGCTTAAAAACCAGTGGGAGTCAAGAAATAAGGAAGAAGTTCCAGACAGCATTAACTATTTTAAAAGAAAGATTTCTGGCACCCCATTTAGACTTGTTTCCAGCTTATCCACGAAGCTCTGCTAAACCTTAACTAAGACTTAATTCCCATAAATGTGATTCTCCCCTCAGCGTTTAGCTAAGTAGCAATGTTTCAAAAGAAAGTAAATACCAAATCGTGGGAGTTGGATTATTCATCCATGTGCTAAAAGCTATTATATATGATATATACAGACATTCCTACTTCATGACTGATCTAAACACATGTAGATTTTAGACTCTGACACACAAACCATCCATTATGCAATGGCCCGTGTACGCGGCTGGACTGCTTTTATCCTCGACTGTCAGGAGGATTCACAGGAACTGCGTGAGAGATGGAATAAGCTTATAGTTAAAAGACTAAAGAAAGTTTAAGCAAGAGCCTGGCTTAAAATGAAAGTAGGGAGGAAAAAGGAGATAAATCAAAGAGCCAGGCAATACCAGATTTAGCAGGACAACAAGATGAAATAAGAAAGTTTCAAAGCTGAGAGTTACTTGATATTGGAACTGGTGTGGTCTGATCCCACCAAAGCAGCTCTTAAAAATTTGCCTGAATTGCCCATTAAATCTTGTTTCCCACAAGCTCTGCTCCTGGTTTTGCCCCACTTCTTGCTTCCCATCAAGCCTTGCCTTGGCTGCAGGCTCTGCCAACATCCCATCCTCCAAACAGGCTGGTGTCCAAAGATCAGCAAGCACCACCACGATGAAAGCAAACATCTGTTTAGTATGAAAGACGGATAAGACCCTGCTCCAGCAGAGTTATTAATGCACTCCAGCTGTTTCATGTAGCTGCCTTCATGCAAATGGTTGTACTGACTTCCAGTTGCTTCATGTTGCATGGGTGATGCAAAGCAGGCAGAGAACCCAGTCTTAACTACAGCTAGCAAAAAAAATTCCCAAAAGGTATGGAAAATCCTGGTGAGAAACCAGAACAAATTGCTGCAAGCTGGGCTCTGCCACCCTTTGAAAGCCTCACAAGAGATGTTCACTCTTGTGAGCAAGGAGGGACAGCCTTGGGATTTTCACACGGAAAACCTGCTCGGTGCAGAATTCAAGCCACACAGTTCTGTGGGTTAATTTTCCCTTTCGGTTTTTTTATATGTTTAAAATCCAAAATTGCCCCAGCCAAAGGATTAGCCAGGAGCAGGGTACCAGCCCCGCAGGCTGGGGAACAGGGACGCTGGTTAAAACAGTGCTCGCAATTTGGTGAGAGACCTGAGCACGACAGCTCTGCCCAGGTCTGGGAACAAGGCATTTTTCACTGCCTGAGGCAGATACTCGCCCCTCCTTTGCTCGGCTCCAACCCGATGAGAACGGGGCAGAGGCACAGGAAGCCCTCCGGGGGCTGGGGTGAGCAACCCCCAGCAGCACAGCCCCACCTGCACCCCACAGACCTGCCCTCTCCCCACTCACCGCGGCCCGAGGCCCAGCGCGCTTCTGTCGGAATGGGGCACGCGCCTGAAAAGATGCAGCTGGGAGTTTTGCATCTTAGGGAGGGTAGGAAGCGGCAACAAGCTCAGGGAAAATCCAGGTGTAGCTGAAGACCGCAGCGTTTTGGGGAGAGAGGAGACTCATGTGACAGCCCTTCTCCACTCGGGAGCGCAGACCATTACGTGTGGTGCTCCACATGATGCTTCCCAAATACCCACTTCATTTTGATTCAACAAGGCACTTGTGCTAGTAAAAATTAAAACCAGCGGGTTCTCTCGATTGCATAATGGACGTGTGGAAGAGCAGCGTGTGCAGGTATTTCTAAAATTAACTACAAATACTAAAACTGATTACTTTCCAAACCTCAAGAAGTCTGTGGAACGCCGCAATCGCTGGATGCACACGCTCGACGGGGTGCTGTCTGGGTGCCTGCCCAGCCCCTCACCACACCGACAGTCCGTGGGGTTAGGGAAGGGAACATCCCCACACCAGGCACCTCCCATTCCCACTGAGCTAACCTCTAGATGGAGTCCGGATGTCTCCGAGAGCAGATACTGCCAAGCTCTTACCTCTGGCCGCTGCCTGACAGAACCAAAGACAACTGCCAAGTAACACATTCCCATCAGTTCTGCACAAAGGTGAATGTCTACAGGTCTATACTGGTGCAAAATGGGTGCAAGAGAGCTGAGTGTGCACAGGGAGATGAGAGAGATCAGCTCTGTGAGCGTTACATACAGCAGATCCATCTAATGATTAAACACACATGATTGTTTGCTTATAAAACGCAGTGTCACATAAATCTGCTTGCAGCTAATTGGCTATTATAGCTCGTGGTACTGCTCGAGTCGGCTGCTGAATGATAAAGGGACTTTTAGGAAGGAGAGAAAGGCAGCAGAGCTTCGCTTGCTCACCTCCGCCACAGCCTCCAAAACATCTTGTTTTCCAGTTCCTGCAAGGTGAAGGCTTCACCCTCTCCAAGGGATGGGGTCCCGCTGCCAGGCTCGCCTGAGAGGGAAGGTGGGGCGTGAACTGAAGCACAAGGGGGAAGGGGAGTTGCTTTGACTCTTCTTTCAGGGTATTAATAACAAACTTCTCTCTGTTGTCTCATGCTTCTTGCCCAGCCTCACAAATCACGGCAGCTATCCGGACTGTCCCTGGAGCCAGCCTGGAGGTGGGTGATGTTTGCCCCCGCCTCAGCGGCCACCTCGCACTGCCCAGCCACAGCATGAGGCTGGGAGAACGTCGGGGAAAAGAGCTGCGTGCTACACGGCAAGGGCAGGCGAGGGAGCAACAGGGCGAAACCTGGTTTTGGAGCAAAACAGGAAGCAATGAGTAATGTGTCTTCTGCCTCAGACCTCTTCTAACTGCACCCCAATTTTAACTCCACAGGTATGAAGTTTACAAGTCACCTCGGCTGTTTGATCCAGATCCATGTGTACCTGCGCATCTTCCCGCCGAGCTCCCAGATTTCAGGCATACCTCTGTGGCTCTGTTCCAGGACCCCATCTAGTCCACATTCCTGCCTCACACGCAAACCCTTGGCCCCCACGCGTGGCTCCATTGCATGCTGCAGAGGAGCACAGACCTGCAGAGAATCTGCCTGGGGATGCGCGCCCGGGGGCAGCCGGCTGCAGGCTTGAGGCACTCTCGCAGCAGGAGCGACAGAGCACGGCGCTTCACGGCAGGGAGGAGCACGATCTGTTTACACAGTAGGTTACAAGGCAAATGCATTACATTATTGAAAAAAAAACCTTTAGCAAAACACGTACGATTCATCTTACGCCAAGAGTTGAATCCTACCCAAACGGCACTGCATTCCACAAAGACATTACCAGGGCAGGAGCAGGCCATGTCCCTCACATCTCAAGCTGAACCATCCACTGTAATGGATGTACCGACCCCGTGCAGGTCAGCCGTGATGCCGACAGCGGGAAGGGAGAGGATCTCCAACCTAGACCTCGTGGAGAAGCAGATTTACTGCTGGGACAACTCCACGGAGGCTGGCGGCACAACAGTGGGGACCTGTTAGAGGTTGGTCTCAGACCATCGTTTGTTCAGTCATGCACATGGTTGCTCAGAGACGGAGGAGCAGATCCATGACTTAGCTTGGCTACTTGGCTGGGAAAAGCCGCTGCCTGGAGCTGTGCCATCCCACCCTCACCACGGCGAGAGCTCCCGCAGGGCAGGGCACGGGTGTGCCAGACCTGCAGGCTCCAGGGCACCAAGAGGGCTCCGAGGAGGGAGCAGACACTGGGAGGGAAGAGTGATTTGGGGAAATCAAGCAAGTCAAGTCGCTCAATAGCTGCAAACAACTTGGCCTACGACCTCAAAACAGCAGCAGACCCTGGATCAGGGACCCACCTGCCTCCTTTGGGAAAGAGGAGGATGCAATGAAGCAAAAGGATGCAGCAAATCCTATTTTCATCCATACACCAGGGCAGCAGGGAGCCAGATCTTACTCTTACCAGCACAAGTTTCTGCCTCCCAGGACAAAAGCATATTTATTCTCTTTGTAACTGCCCCACAGCCCTTCTCGCCTTAATGCCAACATTGTTCTCCCCAAACCTGAGCCAGCTTCTAACTTACATCTTCATAAGGATATACCATGCGAATATTAATTATACATTGAGATTGGAAGCTAGAGTACTGCTGGGAAGAAAATGACAATTCCTTCCATCTTTCTAACATGATTTCATGAACCTGCACAATAAGAAACAGATCAGTTGTGAGGCACGATTAAATGGGATCACCTCTTCATCTCTCAGCTATACTAAATAATTTACAAGGCCATTTTGGGACTGACGTGCAAAGCAGTTTAACAATGAATTAACAAAAAAGTATGATATTCCACCCTTTCATGTTTTCCAGGTGTTGGGACCAATTTACTTCACAGCAATTTTCATTTGTGGGCCCTTTTTTTCCCCTCTTCCCCACAAAAACCTGCAGCTGCCAAGTATAGTGGCATCTACAGCAGCTAGGAAACAAATTTCCCTGTGAAGCAAATTCTTCCAGGACGCATTGAATGAAGGCAGAGCTCATAATTACACATTACTGAAAACATTTCTGATAAAAAAACTGGGGAGATATTTTTATCCCCATCTCCAGTTGGAAATTGCTGGGAAAGATGCTTTTGAAAAGCCATCATCTCCAAGCACATAATTATCAGATCCTCGAACAAAAACACACGGTCAACGGAAGAAAAGGAATACTTTAATTGAAATAAAAAAATTGAGGATGGCAATTGTTGGGAATGGAAGGAGATAAATTCTTCATCCTGTGTGATTTTGTACAACTCTTAAGTTATCAGACCGATTTGCAAATCGACAGGTTAATAAATTTGGCAGCTGAGAACATCAAGCTTAGTTAGTAATTTTTTTTTTTTGTTACAAACTGTAGAATAATAATATAAAAAAAAATCAGAAGCAGACTGGCAGTCAGACTGTTACAGAACCAGAATTTCCTAAGTCCCACATAAGCACCCTTGTCTTGAAACAGTATTCTGCCACCTTGAATAGACAGCCGTACAATGACCTGGGGGTCCTATCCTATCCAGGCTTAAGACCATGCATACCCTGATGGGATTACTCACATGCTAAAAATTATGCAGTAGCTGAACCGACAGCTGAAAAGAGCCTTAAATGTTCTTATGCCTGGTAGCATTCAATTGTCAATTGATGAACACTGCTAAACATTTATTTTTGCTCTACTTTCTTTCCTCCAGTTCTGTGCCAACACCTCTTTCTAATTATTATTACTTGTTAGCTTTAATGGTTTCTTTTGTTTGCAACACCTACACATGCCTAAACACAAAAGCATACGCACCCGTCCCTCCAAGTTGCCCAACAACTTTTTCTGACCTTCTGGGTTAAATTGTATATGATTTTCATCCTTGAGTTAAGCAGGTATTATCACAAGCAATAAACATCGGCATCAATGTACAAGTATCAATTTTAACAGTCCATTTTCAAAATAAATCAAATCCTACATGCCCTACCATATACAAACGCTTTAGCAGTGCAGTTATCCTTGGCTTATATTGATTAACGAAACAGAACAAACATTATGAAGACTAATGAACCCGGAGATAAGGGCAAAAGCAAGACTTGACAGACCACAAGAAATTCGGTCCCCTACTATGAGTCACTCAAAGCCAGGGTGCACCTCTTCCAGCAGGAATCCTACGCAGGTTGGCAGGGAGGTGAACATCTGGGCTGGAAACTGGACTCCAACAGTTAGTGCTGGAGGGAAAACCTCAATAGCAGTTGTTCCACTGACACTATGGACTGACATTGTTATTAAATCTACCTGGCCTTTGCATTGAAAACCATCCTTCTACTAATAAATGTGTACTAACAAGATGCGCATGAGCACAATCTTTTAAGAGGAAAACCTCTGTAACCACCATACAGGAGAGGAAACACAAAGAAAAAGATATTTCATTCCTATAGGCCATGAAAAGTTGTAGGAAATTACTTTAGTCTTTTTTCTTCTATAAAAAAAAACGTTGGTGGAATGGGTCTTCTCTAGAAAACTGCAAGAACTCATTTCCACTGTGTAGATCAACTCATTTATACTTAACATAGTCAACAAAACTTTGGATACCTGGATACTGAAGTCCTAAAGCCATCAGCAGGTATTCTTAAGACCTTATGGAGGATGGGTAAGACATCACAAGACTGCAGAAAAGTAATATGCAGTGTTGAACTTGAAAAAAAAAAAAAACCAAAAAAACCCCCACTACACCACAAAACAAATAGAAATTGTATCAGAGCAGGGGCAAATGAGAAATCCATCACCTTCTCTTTCAGTTCCTGGCACTGACCATCTGTGTGTGAACTGCGGAAAAAAAAAACCAAGAAGGACTAACCACAAACCTGGATCTAGCACAAATAAGTCATGCCCACTCAAGTTTTTCTAACTTTTCACATCACACAGGATGAAGAGCAACATTTCTAGGTAGAAAGAAAATGCAGGTTGTTGTATCTCAATTTTAGAGATGCTTCTGACACTGTTTCACATGCTATTTTTATAAGCATGTTTAGGAAGCAGGATACAGATGATTATAAAGTATATGCAAAACTGATTAGAAAACCACACACGGAGAAAAATTCATCCTTTGTTCACAATCAGAAGGGAGGGATGTATTAAATGAAGTTCTGTGGGGGCCCATCCTCAGTCTGGTAAGACTCCAGGTTTTCATTAAATGACCTGGATGATTGCAAAGAGATTTGCTCTTACTAAGTTTACTGACAGCCACCAGCTACGAGGGACTGGAAGTAGTCTGGAAAGTAAATTTTGAATCCAGAACGATTCATACATGTTTGAAAAAACAAATACACAATTCAACAAAGGTGCATGCAAGCTCCAGACCTGGGCAGGAATAAAAAAAATAAATAAAGGATGGAGAAAAACTAAGTGACAGTTGCAGAAGAATACTTCAGATACTGTGGACTGCAAACCAAATGTAATTCCACAGTCCCATGTGATATGCAAGAAAAGCTAACACCCTGGTACGTACAAAGGCAGATATAGTCCGCAAGATCTATGAAATCATCCTTCGATTTTACTCGGCACCAATTAAAGTCTCAGCTTGAACGCAGTGCCCAGGTTTGGTACCACAGTTCAAGTCGTGGTCCAGCTGGAGTTCATCCAGATTGAATCAGTGCAGTCTGGTCAGACTTCTAGAAGACCACAACTTCTGAGACGGGGGAGAAATTAGTTGCCTATATACTCTTCCAAGAGAAGAGAGGGAGGAGAGAGAAAGGATTATTGCTGTCTTCAGACATCCAGAAGAGTGATGCACAGAGGGAAGGAGTAATCTGTCATCTGTGGTAGGACAGGAAGCCATAACACTAAAGCACAGAAAGTTTTTCCTTAAAATTTAAGAACAAATTTGAGCTGATGTGGTGTTTCCAGCATGGATGTATTCAAATGCAAGGTGGACAGACGATAATATAGGTGTGCCTGATAGTAGCTTAGGGCAGAGGAATTGCCCAGACAACTTCTCTCTGCTCAGTTTTGGCTCAAGGAAATTAAGATTGCTGTGATTCAGCTGCAGACTGAGGGATGTTTGTCTTGGTACACACACCCCAGTTTCTTTTTCTCTTAATCTTTCATTTTGCTGTAACTGAGGCAAAGCTGACAGGTGACGTAAGCAGCTTGATGAGCGGGATTTATATTAAATAGCACTATTGTGATAAATTCTTCAATAAGAAAGATATGATCTTTCTTCCTAGGAGATTTGTCTATGAAGATTTCCTCCTGTCTTATTCTAGCTCCTCACATTGTTTTCTATCCCTTTCAGACATTTTTTTCTCTATTTCTCCCCCTGCCTATTTAGCAAGCTGGGAGAATCTGGGGCTATTTCACAGAGAGCACAGCACAGAACAGGGGAGCTGATCCCCTAAAAAACAACAGGCAGGAAGGGGCAAAGATCTATTAGCAAGTCTCTTTTCCCGGCCATTCCCACCCTGCAAATAAAGGGTTGCAGATTGCTGGTCAGGAAGAAGGCACAGGAAATTCACACTGCTCTCCCTGGTCTGCAGAGTCCATCTCACTTATGGTAAAAGCATGGCTTCTAATGGCAACAAAATATTCCCCAAACAACGAATCCGGACAGAAAAGCAGTGAACATCCTCATTACTATCTTCTTTTTTTTTTCCCCCCCTTTGCTTTCTATACAAACCATGTTAAAAAAAGCCAAAACAATTCACTGTCACCCAAATGCATATATCTGAAATACAAAAGGTCTTCTGAAGTTGCCTGAGCCATAGTCAGTTAACCATTTAACTTGGGCGGGTTTGCAATGGGATCCTCAGCTGGTCACTTGGAGCAGCACGAAGGAGATTCAATAATCTGTCATTCTGCCCACTCCTGCAGTGATCCTGCAGCAAGAACATGAAGTTTGCAAGAGCAAAACATATAGGGTCTTCCTGGACTTCAGAAAGGCTATAAAGCATTTCAGGAAAGTCCTCCAATTGGAAGAAGGATTTGATTGCAAGGTCTCTCATGGAAACGTACTATCATCACCTGGTGGTGCTGGCTGACAGCTGAACATGAGCCGGCAGTGTGCCCAGGTAGCCAAGAAGGCCAACAGTGTCCTGGCCAGTATCAGGAATAGTGTGGCCAGCAGGAGTAGGGAAGTGATCGTGCCCCTGTACTCGGCACTGGTGAGGCCACACCTTGAATCCTGTGTTCAGTGTTGGGCCCCTCACTACAAGAAGGACATTGAGGTGCTGGAGTGTGTCCAGAGAAGGGCAACGAAGCTGGTGAGGGGTCTGGAGCACAAGTCTTATGAGGAGCGGCTGAGGGAACTGGGGTTGTTCAGTCTGGAGAAGAGGAGGCTGAGAGGAGACCTTATCGCTCTCTACAACTACCTGAAAGGGGGTTGTGGCGACGAGGGTGTTGGCCTCTTCTCCCAAGTAACTAGTGATAGGACGAGAGGAAATGGCCTCAAGTTGCACCGGGGAGGTTTAGATTGGATATTAGGAAAAATTTCTTCACCAAGAGGGTGGTCAGGTATTGGAACAGGCTGCCCAGGGGGGTGGTGGAGTCACCATCTCTGGAAGTGTTCAAAAAACGTGTGGATGTGGCACTTCAGGACATGGTTTAGGGGACATGGTGGCGCTGGATTAATGGTTGGACTTGATGATCTTGAAGGTTCTTTCCAACCTTAGTGATTCTGTGATCCTGGTATCAGCAGAGCCACACGCAAGCTGACTCTAATAGAAGATAAACGCTTTCCCCACCTCCCCAGAAAACATCACCGCTAGTTTGCATTTTCCTGACCCTTCCCTTCCGAAGGACAGATAAAAGCTCTGTATTATTAAAATGTCCCATCAGAAAATTTTCAAGAGTGGCTGGAGGAGAGGAAACAAATCACAAAAACCCTAATGGCGGTGGGCCCAGGAAGCACTACTGAAACATTTGGATGTCTCTCTGAAACAATCTGTCTAGTTTCTGGTTTTGCCTATCATGCTTAAAATGCTAAAATGAGTGATATAATAGCAATTCACTTCATTGCTTCCATCTCAGATGATTTCCAGATAAGGAAATGAGCATCATGAAAAAGTCAGGTTGACAGGAGAGAAACCACAGTAAGAACCCAGCTGAGTGACCACAAGAGAGCTGCACTGAGCCTCAGCAAAACCAAACCCAATGCATCATAATTAGTCCCCCTCAAAGCTTTTCTCAATGCACTAAAATAACTAAGTAGAAATGGGATGGTCGCCCACCACTGACTCTGTCTTTGCTCTGCAGCTGGTGCAAAGTATGGCCTCATCTGTGGGATGCTGAGGAAACCAGTACCTACTGGGTGATGAAAGCATGGGCTTGGGCCTCAGGAACACCACCAGCATAAGCTGTAAGGGTCTGATATCAGGGTGAAGGAGGCTTCCTTACTAGCTTAATGACTGCACCATTCCCTTGTATGTGACGGAGCTACCTACCACATTGACCCAAGGTTCTTCAAGAAGGATTTGGGGCCAAGATCAGGAATGTTTCTCATTTGGTCACCTGACACCAGGAAACATCACCATTTGCAGCAACACAGTGACCATCGGGACTTCTATGAATGAAGCACCACATGCCTCTGGTGACAAGTTTGAGGAATTGGATGAATGATCGCCCCTGTAGCTGGTGGCATCCAGAAGACTCCTCCAGCACAGCTGGTGTCAGCCACCTCTGAGCTAGGGGCCCAGTTTATGGCTCAGCCCCAAGAGCGATGTGAGCTCCTGCCAAGTTGTCCTTTGATCTTTTCATGGAACGGCTGCATTCCCGCCCTGTTAAATCACGCGCCCAGACTCCCTCTGCCTACTAGGACTCATCGCCATGTCTCAGGCAGCTTCAAAATAAGCCCCAGCCCCCAAACAGCTCCTTGCTGTGCTGCTACGGTAAGCGGACATTGCATCTAGTCGCCATCCATAGGATTAGGCAATGGCCAGACTAAGCTGCTTTACACCTGGTTTACTTTACCACTCAGGTTTAGGGATGAAAAACAATTTTCTAAAGTTAGGTTCATGCTTTAGGGCATACTGGGGCCAAGGAGAGAACAAAGTCAGTCCCACTACATCACTTCAGGCAATGTAAAATGATTCAGAAACCATAAGTTACCTCTGTACTTCCAACCCCAATGTCTTCGCTTTCAGAAAAGAAACGCTTGCATCTGAGCAGAAGAGCAAGCCCCATGCAGTATATTTAGCTGCAACAAGCAGAGCTGCAGCATGCAACTAAGCACCTCAGTATTGCACCCAGTTAGAAATATCAGAGCCTGTCCATCCTGGGAAGACTGGGGCTGGGATTTGGTGGCTGTGCTCACTGTAAAGGTGCCCTTCTACACTCATCTACCCACTTTTTTGCAGAAATGAAATGGATTTCTTATACTCCACAGTAACAGTGAATTGCTCACCAGGTTTCTAAAACAGGAGTTAGCATCTCATTGAAATGGCAGATTTCCAGCAGGAGCTGAAATATTTATTAGACAAGGTAGCAGTAGATTACACGGGAGGTGGGGGTGATGGCAGTGATCCCACCATGTTTAGCAGGGTCCCTTACCCCCGGCTTCCCTCCCCAGCCCTCTATTCACCATTACCGAATACCAATTTTGCAAGCTCAGTGTGTGAATGAGAATGCTGCATTTAGATTTTGTTTAAAAAAAAACAGCAGAACACCACCACCACCACAGCTTTAAAGGCTCCACAATATCAAGGGTGCCTTAAGAACAGCCCCCGTGTCTCCCAACCTTCCAGCTGGAGAAGGGGAAGGAAGGAGGCAGCCTGGAGGGTACTCTCCAGTGGTCACAGGGAGAAATTTTTTCTGGAGAAGCAGAGACACATTTTACACATCAAAGCAATTAAGTAACAGTTTATATGCAAAGGTTTGGATTTGTAAAATCCCCTTCCAAGCAGCCCATAAAGTTGTTAATGATATTTAAGGCGGTTACAGGAAATCAGAGTAAACAAAAGTAAACTACTGGGGGGGAGGGGAATATATATGCAGGCGGGCTCACTCACCGAAGTCTGACTGCAAATCCTTTTTCAGTCCACAAAGCATGTCTGCTGTTATCTATCAAATCATTCAACTACTTGCAACGGCCGCTCCGCTCCCTCTCCCTGCCCGCACTGG
>NW_010522994.1:36623-36972 GCF_000687285.1 Phaethon lepturus
CCTGCCCGCACTGGAATCGCTCCCCAGCCAGCTCGGGCTCACTTCCAGGCTGCCTCCCACAGCCGAGCGCGGCTGCGGCGCACACGCTGCTCCTCGCTTCACGGCACGAAAAGAAAGAAGAAATCGTCCTGGGCACTCCAGTTCGCGAGGGCTCAGGAACGCGGCAATCCTTTAAAAAGCAATGCCTTTACGTGGCTGTTTAACGCCTGACTCACCAGTCGCTCCTAAAAATCCCGTGCTAGTTCTCTCGGCTCCACTGGCCGTCGGGCATCACGAAGCAAAAGTTAGAAGCGCAGTGATTAAACGGAACAGCTGGTTGAAGGGGAGGCAGCCACTGAACCCTGACTCT
>NW_010522995.1:0-3929 GCF_000687285.1 Phaethon lepturus
AAGGTGTTTTTTAGATTTGTTTTTATTTCTCATTATTATACTCTGACTTTTGTTTGGCAATAAATTAATTTCCCCAAGCCACATCTGTTTTGCCCATGACAGTGATCAGTGAGTGATCTCTCCCTGTCCTTATCTCAACCCACAAGCCTTTTGTCCTATTTTTCTCCCCACGTGCATCTGAGGAGGGGAGTGATAGAGCAGCTTTGGTGGGCATCTGGCGTGCAGCCGGGTTCTGCCCACCGCAGGGTGAGATTCTGGAATCTCCATCCCTGAAGATATTCAGAAGCCTTCTAGACACAGTCCGGGGCAACCAGGTCAAGGTGACCCTGCTTGAGCAGGTGGCTGGACCAGATGACCTCCAAGGGTCCCCACCATCCTCAACCATTTGGTCATTCTGTGATTTTTTTTTTTTAAAGGGCTAATGTAATGATGAAATATTACCTTGGATGCATATTAATCTGGGGAGCTGCTTCAACTATTAATAAAGATTTTACCAGACACTGCTGGGAATGTGGTAAATGAGAACTGCCTACCAATGAAAGAGAAGGGCAATAGGGGTTAATTTTGTCAAAGAGCTTTATAAAAATCATTTACTTTCCAAACTCAAAGACATAAGCTTCTTCAGATGAATGATAGTGATAGGAGGGGGACATGATTCTGTAAATAGTTGTTTAGAAAATATTCTGAAGTAAGGATAATATGACTGCTGCTTGGAGGAAATGCGTTCAGGAGCTAGGATGCATCTTCAATGTTCAGTTTAGATGCGTGAGCAGACAGATCTGTTTTACATGGATGGAAGTATTGAAATAATTCTGGGAGAAGTTTTGAGACAACGTCAGAGGAAAACTGGTGGGGAGATCTCACTGTAACAGTAATTGTACTCATACAACAGTGTAAAAGGGAATAATTTTGTGACACCAGTGGGAAATTGACTCTGAAATGGGGTGATTTGTAATGTGATCATATTTTTGCAATAATAGCTTTGGGTGACAAATTAATGGCTTTGATTTAGGCTTAAATTTAGACTAGGATGCATTATCTCTGTGATGCTTATACAACAGGAGTACAAATGATCTGAAAAAGGTACAGAGGCTATCAGGCTCTCACTTTCAGTTACTGTAGTAAATAAGGAGAATCACACCTGACACTGAAAAATGCAAGCGTAAAATTTACTTAATTACTATTTTGTTATCTCACACCTGAGTACACCATGTGATCTGCTCTTACTATATATGCATATAGTGGATATACATCTGCACATAGGAATATGTGAAGGTCTTGGGGGAAGGTCAGAGGCATTTTTAAAAGAGGTTATCTTGAGCTCTCAGTCGTGCTCTTAGGCAGAGTGATTTTTTACGGCCGAGACTGTCCGGCTGCTGTTACCGCCCTTCTGAGGTTGCTGTTGTCTGTAAGAGGTCTGGCTCAGCTGGACATCAGTTGGGCTTCTCGGCCACCACGCTTGCATAGATGTACAGCGACGCCGCCAGAAGCCGGCAGTGATTCGTACTCGGTGGCGATGGCTGTGAGCTGCAGCGGCTCAGGAAGAGGTACGAATTCGGGAGGTAATGGGAGAGGTCGGTAAGGGGGAAGAAGAACTGCTTCAGCTGCAGCGTCGCGCTCTCCTGGCAGTGTGCGTCAGAGCCGTCGGCCATGCCTCCTGCCCTCCCATCACAGCACGGAAAGGATACAGCTGCAGTTTTTGTTACACCGAGAAATGTTTTTGCAGTTCATTATAACTTCTGAATGGAGAGGAGACAAGGTTGTTTTCACAACAGCTGAGCTAAACCCCTGCAACCGTCTGCTGTAATCCACCATACCTGGTTTATCCAGTGGTAAATAAAAACTTCGGTGTGAGAGTTGTTATATGCCACGTTTTCTGAACACCAAAACACGTATTTTTTGCGGTTAACATGATGATACTGACATCTACACAACCCTGCTTTTTCATCCATGTGTCTATTTAAAATTATTTCCCCATCTGAAACGTGGAAAACAGTGTGATATTATGGAAGTATGAAGTCAGTATAACTTAATAGGATTTAAAAAATGAGAAGCTGGAAGAATACTTGGATAACTTTTTACAACTAAATCAGTGACCTGTGATCAGAGCATTCTGCTGGAAACTTCTCCCTCAAGCCGTATTGCCTGTTGGCCCATAAAACTGCATCTCTGTTTGCTTAAGGATTACGTGCTGTCACGCTCTCTGTCTCTGTATTTTTATATAAAAATTGAAAGTATGAAAATAGTATTCCTGCATAAAATCTTTTATGCTGACAGTGTTTACCCTAGAGGATTACAGTATTTGGAAAAGAACAAGCACAGCAGTTGTCTTTAGTTCATACACTTGTAATTATGATACACTTATGAGTTGACCATGTCTCTGATAAATGCTGAAAATGGTCTTCAGAAAGTTATGGTAGACTAAGTCTGATGCTGAACAGGGATTAGGCAAAAGTGTTTCCAGAGACCTGTCCCTCAGTATGATGGGTGTCTGGTTGGAAGCTGCCAAAAAACATACCTACACATCACTGAAATAGAAAGCCCTTGTATTTTGTTAAGGATGTTATCTTTGCACTTTTTGTATTGGTATTAAACATCTAGACTGTATGTGTAATTCAAAAAGAAAATCTGGAATGTAAAAGGCGGATGGTGGTTTTGTTCCATATCTTGCGGAAATACTTCTGCTTTTAGAACTTGACTGGTGGTTTTGTTAGTGATAAATGAAGCAGAATAGAATATAGTAGCTAACTTATTAGTTCATATAGCAACAGGGGAAAAAAATCAGAATAAAACCTTTTCTTCAACAGTACAGTTAAGCTGGTGTTAGCTAAAGAGGCAGAAAGAGAGGGTGCACAGAGCTGAAAGGTGCAGTTGCAGTGTTGTGGGGTTTCTAGCTCTAACGGTGCTTCGACTGCTTTGCCGCCACATTCCAAGCAAATTCCAAGCAATTTGTAGTGCTGCAGCTCTTCCAAACAGTTTTTATTGTGTGAAATGACTAGGAAGATAGCTACAGTATGCAAAAGCTTTCAGTCTAATGCTTGATCTGCTGATGACTACTGCACTTGAAAGGGTGGGAGAGAGACTTCACTTGAAGATAGATTTCTGAGGTAGACCACTGTGGTTATCTTCTCTTGTTTTGACTCATGATAAATACCGAAGGGGCGAGTCCTGAGCAGAGAACAAGTGTAGGTTGCAGTCAAAAGGCAGATTTTTTTCCGGGAGAGCGTTCTCGGTATTTGAACGCCCATGGGTACTCAAACGTGTGTGTTACAGCGGTGGGATGCCTTGGTCTCGCAAGGCCTGTGGAAGGCCGCTGAAGTCGTGCAAGAGCACTGCCTTGGGCCACCCCGGGGTGTTCATCCTACGGCGGGGTGCAAGTCTGTGAGCTCAAACGGTGCATTTGGCTTCATCTGCTGCCTGGAGAGCTGGTGCTAATGCCGGCGTGTTGCACCCAGTGCATGCGCTCCGTGAAGCGCTCGGCAGATGATCGCTCTGCCGCAGGGTGAGCTAATTCGGCTGCTTTGTGCAAGTTAGCAAGGGTCTGCTGTGTCAGCACAACCTTGGGGTGGTGGCACGGGGCGGTAATCTCTGGATCCCGAAGAGGACATCCCGCCGTCTTCCAGGCAGCGTGGTTGGGAGGTGTAGAATCTGCCTGATGCAGCATGCTTCACATTAGCGTTGCAGGAGAACGTTTCAAAACAGATCTGGCAAAACCAGTGTTGGTGAGTTGCCATATCAAACTTGTCACGGAGGCAAGTAATTGCTAGGTGGGGTTATACAGCCTGTGTTATGCAGGAGGTCAGATTAGATCATCGCTGTTTCTTCTGGTTTTAAATTCTGTGACTCTAATGCAACCAGTTGTGCCGTGCGATCGCTGTCCGTACTTGTTTATCACCGGCACACCCAAATCGGCTTGCATCCCTATTTGG
>NW_010522995.1:3960-9445 GCF_000687285.1 Phaethon lepturus
TCACGCCGTAACAGAGCTGCCTGTTTTCCAGGGCATGAAGAGCTTTCCCACAGGTCACTGTGGTAAGCTAAATGGGACTTTAAAAATTATCTACTTGCGTGACATGGAGTTAATTCAGGGGGAGAGAGGGGAATTGAAAATTACAGAATTTTGAATTAGAAATCCGGGTATTCTTGACTAGCTTAAGCTAAATCGGTAGAACCTGTTTTAAACTGAGGCAGCACTTGACTCAGGTTTAGAAACAGGAATATTAAAAACACACAATGCAGAGTTGTGTGTTATGCGGAATTACGTTATTGTTATGTATTGTGTATGTTGTTATTATACATTATGGATATTATAACATGTTATTATGTATTATTAAGTTCTTAATGCAGAATTAAGGACAAAGTAGATGGGTCAGCTTGCAGTAAACTGCTGTTGCTTGAAAGCCTTTTGTATGATGTTGGCTGCGTTCAGATGAATATTTAGTCTGCTTCTATCATTGGGATTTCAGAGTACAGCTGAGGATTGGACAAAACATTGGTTCCATCAGGTGTATTTGATATTCTTGAAAATAATGCCTTTTTGCCGTTCGGATATGTGTAAGCAGCCCTATACTTGTTCTGGTAAATCTTCATTTCTGCCTTTATTTTTACAAATGCTGGTTACAGGCATGAATTTACCCGTGCATGCAATTTTAGGCCAAATCTGAAGGCTTGAGTAGCAAAAGTTTAACCCTGTTCACATGAGAATTACCAAGAGAGAGATAAAAGGCTAGGTTTTAAGACAGAGTTTGTATGCATGAAATACGTAAAAGCTGCTCCATAAATGTACAGATTTAAAATTACGAAAGAAGAAACTCATTGTTGAAAAAGTTGTGGGGTTTTGTGTTGTTTGGGGTTTTTTTAGCTTACATAAATATGAGTTAATTTTTAGTTCTGCAGATTGAAATCTGTTGGTTGTATTGAACTGGTTAATATTACTGCAGTGCTGTCTGCCATGTTTGTGAGATACAAAGCTCTCCTCTCCCTGACTTCATTGCTTCCCGGAAATAATTGCTTTGCCAGGCACATTGCTTTTGGAAGAAGGGAAGGGAAGACATGATTTTCAAAGAAGGACACGACTGGGATGCGCGTTAGAGCACTGCTCCCATTTTAAGAAGGTTTCAGTCAGCACCACTATATGCACTTACTGCCCTGCCCCATTTTATCGCTCTGTTTGAATACTTAGTTTTATTTGGAGCAATTCAAATGGTAGCATTGCAACGGGTAAGGTGACTGTGGTGTAATATTAATTAGTTTGCTGGTAACTGTAGAGTTCCCTCCTTTCTTTGCAGAGTCTGGGATAAGGTGATGACTCTGCTGAGTGTTAGTTCCTCAGTCAAACAAATGCCTCATCTGAGATGGTATATAAATTTTGCTCAACAAAGCTCATTAAAATATTACTGAGAAGGCTTATTTTTAATGGAAAAATGAACAAATACTGCACTCACTATTATCTTTGATATGTTCCAAACATTTTTTAAATGTCTTTCCGACAGATGGTCTGCATAGCTCTTCTCTGGAATCAGCTGGGCCCATTAAAAGAGGGAACATTAATAGGTCAAATGAAGCTGCTAACTGTTCTAATGTAATTCAGGAGCACTGGGCATAACACAGGCTTTTGGTACAACAGCACATCTTTCTGATCATTGTCCGAGGATTATGTTGCAACCTATCCAAAGGAAATTTGTGTATAGAGCTGTTGCTTTTATTGTGTTTTTCTCTGACACCCCTTGCTGGTTTTGCTTGTATGGTTTGGCTGGATATTCGGTGTGGTTTGGCTGGATATTGATTTAGTTTCTCTGAAACAAAAATACAGATTTTAAAAGTAATGATTAAAAAAAAATTAAAACTCGGCTTGCCTTTAGAAGAACAGGATGAAGGTTTAAAGGCTGATAGTAAAAAAGAAGATTTGCTACAGAGGCTATTTTTGAGCTTACCATTTCTGCAAGGTGCTCAGGGATTACTCTGGTATTATTATTTTCCTTATTTGTTAGCTGTAAACAGATATATTTTGGGTAAGTGGGGAGGTGGTTATAGCTACTTAAGAGCTCTTAGGGTCATCATTACTGGTTGGCAGGATGCCTGTCTGTGTCTCGTGTCAAATATTTTCCAAATGTGACTGCTTCAGGGTCTGGTCTGCTGTTACCCACATGCACTCCTGTGCTCATTGGCTTTGGCTGTTTCATTGTGTTATAATCGTGAAGTTTTTACTATTTTCCTTCAGAAGTTCCTTCTTGATAGTACGAGAATTGGTTGTTCCTGGTGGCATAAACCATTGTCAGAAGCACCAACCTCTGATCTGATTCTTGCAAAACCATTTTATTCAAGTCTTTTGATGACGTGAACATGCTGGTCAGAACCTTGTGCCTTTGAGGATACATTTAAATGAGGATATCAGAGAAAGTTTTTCACTTTAGTTACTAGGAAGCAGTTTAAGCAACTTTATTCAGCTGATTTCAGTTGGTTTATTATTTATTTATAGCACAAAATGGCGGGGAGGCAGAAGGAAGCTTTTGAGCATGTACGTGTTCTGAAGCAAATAAATCCTGAGAAGTTGTATATCATCTAAACCACCTTTTAAATTACTGCAATTTGATGATGAACCCAGAAGAGCTCCTCAGGCTTAGAGAGGCATGCTGGTATCAGTTATGAGGAAGGGAATTGGAAGCACAACTCAGTGGTGGCACGGCACTTGTGGCAGGGACAGAGTCTGAAGCAGCTTTGGAACAGAGCAATTACAGAGGAATGATGAAGAATAGACCGGAGATACCTGTGCACTTTATACTGGCATAGTAGTACAGCAGGACTACCTGTATAACACGGTATTTTATCTTTTTTTTTCAAATCATGTAATGGTAAAAGCTTGCAAGGCAGGACTGTTGTAGAATGTGTACGGAGATGATGACTTGGAGAGATAAAGCTAGAATGACTACTAGTGCCATTCACCTGGTGGGTGAGGTTAGGAGCTCCAAAAACAGTCTGTGCAAGGAAGCTCCATGTCACTTAAGACAGCCAACAGCCATTATGTATGGAAGTATTGTCAAGTAATTCATTTTTGTTTAAATACGTTGCTAAACTTGAAGTAATTAAGAAAATTTAATTTTATTTATGGTGTTCAATAAAATTTCCAAATTACTGCTTATAACAGGAACATGCCTCTATACAAAAGTATTCATGTATTCCACTGTTTAACTCCATATGTGCAAGTGTATGTATTTAGGGAATTTGGTTTTCAGTAAAATAGCTCAAAACTGAAATTTGTCATTCATATTCCAATGAAACTTGTGATGAAATTTATCACCCAGCCACGTAGTGCCAATTAATGTCGATTTTTTGGTGACAATTTGTGCAAGAGATGGGCATTCTCTAGCAAATTATTGAGTCTTTTAGAGTGGCTTCCTTCCATAAGAAAGCACTTTGTAATGTTTTTTGTAGTAAACCAAAAAAAAAAAAGAGACAAGAATATTAGTCTGACCACTAGTTAGTTGCCTTTCTAGACAAAGGCTTGCAAGCAGCATTGACAAATAACATGTGCATTTTCAAATATAAAGGGTCGTATGTGGATAGTAGTAGGACAGTCTACATTGCGAGGTATTGAAGTTGGATGTGTTGTTAGGATCTGCAACCCAAAACTTTATTTAGAATGGATTTTAGCTGAGTTTGTAAGCTGAGCATTGACAATGATAAATGTTCATTTTATTGGTCTTCTGCTGAGCTTTAGGACACTCTTGTATATGTCATGTTTTCACGGTTTCTTATTTTTTCAGTAATGATGATGACAAATACAGATCTAGGTTTAAGGACTCAAATACTTCACAGAAGAGTGTCTTCCTGTGCGCGTTTACACTTCTTCTGGTATGTTCTGGATGGCCCCTGAATGAAAAAATTATATGCTTTAATTTGCTTTATTAAATATTGTAGTACTGTTTTGTCAAAGTGGTATTTAGCACTGCAAAACCAGGTGAATATGCATGTCTTTAGATTAAAATAATTATTTCCCTTTCTCCTCTGTTTCTAACCTGTGACTCCTAACCTTGAACTGCCGAGCGTTTTGTCCTCTGTTTTTGTATATGCGTGTTTATTATTTTAGGTTGAGAATTTACTTGGGAGTTTACTACAAATGTGAGCACCTGAAAATAAATCTTTTGCTAATCTGCAAATGTGATACGGCAAAGGGAACACTCTCCAGCCTCCAGACAAGGTCCGCAAAGTGCCATTTAAGACAGTAATCTGCGGTTTGGGTCATCCTGAAAGCTCTTGCTGGTACGAGATGTGTCTCGATGGAGAAGTCCTGCTGTCACATCTGCATCATACAGTGACTGAGAGCAGGGCGGTCACCTCAGAGAGAAGGCTGAAGCTGAGATACTTCCTGTGCTGCTTTCACACCCAGGATGTGTGTGAAAGGAGCTAACGCTTCATTAAGCCGCACTGACCAAAAAATAGCAGAGTTTGTTAGACACAAGATGCTCTGTTTACTGCTAATGGGACAAGTAAGCAGCTTATTAAGGTAAGGGCATTGTTCTTCAGAAGCAGCTCTGAGAAGCTTTGTTTATTGTGTTGGGGGTTTTTTAAAGTGCGGTTTGCTACTTTGCTATCGGGGGAAAAAAAATTGGCTGCTCTGTAACAGAGCATTGTCAGAGAAACAACTGGAATGCAGAAATGCCTTTGAACTCAGGATGGATTTGTTTTTGCTTCCCAGGCAGTCAGCATCAGTGTTTTTAACAAAAGGGAGGAGGCCGATTACCACAAGGTTTCCTGTTCATGTGGATAAGGAGCTTTCATAAAGAAACAGGAAAACAGAAATTCCCACAAATAGTCAGTATTCTGCTGCATTTTGTGACATTCGGTACAAATTGTAAATGAAGCAGAAATGAGTTATCTGCAGAAGACGGAGGGCTGTGCGGGAGGTACGGAGAGTTTCAGGGGGGCCACAAAAACGCAGAATTATGCGAAGTGCCCTCTGCAGTGTTGGCCTTGAGGTGCCTGGAGGTTCTTGGTGAGAGAGGTGTTGATGGGTGTTCATGCAGGTCCCCGCGGGGGATACAGGGTGGAGGATGGAGGGGGTAGGGTGGGAGGAGGTTTTCCTCCCGTTTGAAGAAGTTAACTTCCTTGCTGTTCGGGGAGCACAGCCCTTATTCAGGGTGTACTTGAGGGACTACGTTTCCGGACTCGCCATTCCTTTCTTCCAGGGCATTTAGCTCTGGGCCCTTCCTGGCCCAGGTACATACGTGCCTCTGTGCACACGCTCACAAGCACGAAGGGCTTTCCAGGGGAAGCACAGGATCGCCGGAACAACTCCTAGCCCTGCATAGGATTTTGTGCTATTTTAGGGGGCACTCCCGCGGGCACGGTCTGCCGTCAGTCATCCCCTCTTCCAGTGGGGGACCGTACAAAACCCGCAGCCAGAAATACAACTCAGGATTAAACCAAAAACGCAAAACCAAAACAACACACTCTGT
>NW_010522996.1:0-1749 GCF_000687285.1 Phaethon lepturus
GATTCCGACCTTCATCAGGTCCCAAAGCTGCAGGACCGGGGGCTGCAGGGGCCTGGCTCCCAGGAAGGCGAGCCGGAGCCCCGCTGGAGAGCGGGATCACCTCAGCCTCAGGGATTCATAGCGAGCCTTGGCTTAACTCTGTCCTGCTTCTCCCTGTTCCTGGCTCAGAGCGGTACGGAGCAGCGGAGCCGGGGCATGGCGGGGGAGTTCACCAGCACCAGTGAGAGCTCGTTGCTGCCCACGGGACTCATCCGGTGAGGCGAGGAGCCGCCTGGGACCTCCTCACGGGCAGCATCTCCTCGCCAGCTCCTCTCCTCCAGTTGTGCCAGGGCTGTACGTCCTGTGCTGTGCAGAGCGGTGGCTGTGACACCCCGGTCACATCCCACCAGCACCCTCCACGGGAGCCGCCTGCCCCTGTCCTGCCTCCTGGGGGGATGCCTGTCGGGGCTGGATCCGTCCCGTGTCCCACACAGGGGAGGGCAGAGCAAGGCCCAGGACAGACGGTCCATGGAAGGGATTAGTAGGGCAAAACCGCTCCCTGTCACAGTCATCAGGAAAAGCCACCCCTCCTCCAGGCCTTCCTCATCCTCGAAGCTGCTGTCTTTTTTAAATCAGCTGGTTTAATTCTGGAGATTTTTCTTATTCTGGCACGTACTGAACTCTGACACAGAGCTGTCAAAGCAAGTTTCAAGGATGCTGGTGCCGCCCTCCAAGCCCAAGGGCACACTGCATCTCTCAACCTCAGGCTGCTGGGAGATGACAAACGTCAGTGATTTTACTCCTTTACTGATCGCTTTTGGTTTGTGTGGTGTTTTGCCAAATACTGCCATCAGGCAGGACTGGGCTGAAGGGACTGGGCTGTCCCCCCAAGCCCCTCCTCACCTGACTCCTGCCAGGCACCCAAGGGGACAGGTGCCGTGACACCAGCTTGTGCTTGCCTTGCTGTGAAATGGGTGCAAAGAGCAATAGTGCTGTCAGGCAGGGGGGCGGGCAGGGTTGAGAAGAAAGTTTTCCTGAACTGCCCTTGGCTGACACCCCTGTGAGGAGGGTACAATAAAGCAGTAATTGCACATGAGTCAGCATGATCTCTGCCTGCCTTTAGGGAAAGCTTTTGGCTTTTGTGGGGGAAGTAAAAATTAACCTCTCGTTTCTGGGCGCTGCTGAGCAAACCAAGGAAAAGAAAGTGAAACCAGGCTCAGGCTGCCCAGTTGCTCAGGGCCTGAAGGCGCACTCCGGCACAGCTCCTCCTGCCAAAGGTTTCGCAGGTTCCGCAGGAGCAGCAGAGGTGCCTGGGAGCCACAAAACTGCAAGGGCCAACAGGTCCTGCTGCCGGAGGCGGGAGGAATGTTTCTGCAGCGGAGCGGTGCTGGGCGGCGAGTTCCTCGCTGCACCGGCAGCAGATAAACGTTTGCAGAACTGGAAGGGCACGCGTGCCCTCTCTGCGCATCCATCCGTCTCCCCAGATAAGGAGTGACCAGCGCAGAAACGGAGCAGATTCGACCCGTTTCTCTCCCCGTTGCGTGGCAGCTGGCTGTGGCCCTGCGCTGCGTGAGGTTGTGCTGCGAAAGCTGCTCCGCACCCCCAGAGAGGAGCTCAGCGCGACAGTGGCAGGAGGGGGCTCAGGTAACTCCCCTCCTCGGGGACGCTGGGAGGAGGAAGAGTGGGAAAAGAGAGGGGTAAGGGGGTAAAAAGGGCCGGTCGTGTGTAAAGAGCGTGTGTGCTCAAACCAGTCTGCGATTGGATCCGGGG
>NW_010522997.1:0-540 GCF_000687285.1 Phaethon lepturus
AGCACCAAAGCGAAGCCGCCTCCTCTAAGGCAGGGACGCGCCTGACAGAGAAATACAGCGTCGTCAGGAGGCTCCCAAATTGCTTTTCCCTTTGTGACAGCAACGAGCCGGGCAGGGCTGGCAAAGGAAAGGGGGGTCATTCCAGGCAGTGGGGATAAAAGTCCTTTTTTCCTTTTTGCAGATATTCCTAACGAACAACATCCATGAAAATGATTTATTTGATGTTTTTCTCCCTTCCTCCAAACGTCGTATGTTCATCACTTTAAAAAAAAAATTATTCTAAAAGGGCAAGACAGAGGGAACGTGCCTTGCACCTCGCTGACGACTAACTCCCAGGCCCACCACCTGAGCCCTGCCGGGCCAGCAAGGGCCGACCCTTCCCTTCCCACAGAGGACCATGCCTCTCGGGTGACCCACGGCAGGTGAGCTCAGCCATCGCCGTCGGACGGCGTCACCACCACACGGCTCAGGTAACCACCAGGCTGCCTGTCGGCGGCCTCCGCCAAAAAGCGAAGGGCTAAGCCGGCCGTGGGGCGTGCC
>NW_010522997.1:708-1063 GCF_000687285.1 Phaethon lepturus
AGAGTGCCTCGTTCGGCCTGGAGAAGGACCAAGCAAGCACTGAAGGAGAGCAGAAAGCCCAAGGAGAGAGACTGTCCATTACCAGAGTAGCCTCCCGAGGACTTGATGTACATCTGCCCGTACTGCTCCTCCACCATGGTGTCGTACGCCTCGTCGTCCTCCTCGTCCTCCTCGTTGTGGTAGGAAGTGGGGCTGTCGGTGGTGGGAATGCTGCTGGCGCCGGGGCTCGTCCGCTCCCCCTGCGAGTACTGGACCTGCTGGACGTTGGGGATGAGGGTGGCCAGGTTGGGCATCCCGTAGTAGGAGACGCGGGAGAGCTTCAGGGGTCCGGCGTTGGGGCCACCGCCACCCGCAC
>NW_010522998.1:0-278 GCF_000687285.1 Phaethon lepturus
CGCTGGGCCCCGAGCCTTGGGATGCTGGTTCTTATCTTGGGTGCCCTGGGGGTCCTCGCTGCTGGGGGTCCCCCAGAAGCAGCGGGGGTGCAGGAGGAGGTGGCACCCATGTGCCAGCACCTCTGTCAGGGTGGCTGGGGGTGGGGGCACAGTGAGCGCTCACCCTGGCCCCACTGCTCCTGGGGATGGGGGTGGCTCTAGCAGCCCCGCTGGCAGCGGCGCCCGGGGAGGAGGCAGCGCCAGGACCAAGCGCTGGCTTCGTGCCCAGGGGAACGGCT
>NW_010522998.1:300-5977 GCF_000687285.1 Phaethon lepturus
AGTGCGCACGCCTGCCTGATGGCCACGGGGGAGGCAGCCGGGGTGTTTTCGGGAGGGAGCTGTGCCCAAGAGGAGCACGCTGCCGAGCTGGCAGGGGCGTGGGAGCTGCTGGTGGTGCCAGGGGACAAGGGTGGCTCTTCCCTTGTCCTGCTCCGTCCCGGCCCTGCCCACAGGGACACAGTGCTGCTGGGGTGTGCCCGTGCTGCCTTCTCCAGCTGCAGGAGCTGGGCTCAGGGTGGACAGCACCCACCGAATTTGGACAGGGTGGAGGAGCTGAGGGTGCTGAGTCCTTCCCTGCATGGACCCACCTGGGGACATTGGTGGGTGTTTTATTGCTCTTCCCTAAGGTTCGGATGTGCCTCCCCTCCAAAGTCTTCCATTGCCCTACAGACCACATGTGTGGCAGCAATGAACTTGGCCTCAGGTTTCTGCCCTGCCATCTCAAGCCTGAAAATCCATCTTTCCAGGCAGCGCAAGGGCAAGACATGAGGGCTTTGAGGTGCCCCTGATGTGCCAATATTAACCTTTCTGCCTGCCCCACTGGAAGGGTACAGAGTCCCCTTGTTCCCACCCACAGAGCAGGGTGGGTGCCCCTTGAGCCTCCTTCGGCGCCCCATCTCCATGTGCACAGCACCCTCTGCTCCAACCCTCCATCACTCTGCCCTTGCTGCCTGCACATTCCTGTCCTCATCCTTACTCCCCGGCCCACCCGCGATCCCACTGCAGCTCTGGAGCACCAGTCAGAGGCTCTGGGGCAGATCCTCCTTGATGGCATGGTGCCTTTGACTAACTCCTCCGGTGTGGCTGTGTCACGACAAAGATTTAATAACGAGTTCATGACTTGCATCCTGCTAAGCCTAGTTCTGGGAGCTGGACCAGGGCAGTCGGACACGCATGGGGCTGGACGTCCTCCTTACATGACAGCATGTGCAGGCTGCGTGGGGTGCCCCGTGGGCTCACCGGCCCCGCGTACACTCATCTACAACTGGCTACAACCTGCTTGATTTAACCTGTCTCATTGGGGCTGTTGCCACTCGTCACCACCTTCCGGGGTCATGCATAAATTGGAGCCGCTTCACTGGTTTGAGGTTCTCCTGCCTGGGCCGATGAGTGAGCAGAGCCCTGGGACAGGGAAATATCATCCATGGGTGCTGCCTGCAGCATGTCAGACAGCACAGATGGTGTGTGATGGGGACAAGGGGACGACACAAGCCCTGCTCGTGCGCTGGATGCATGGCCACACCGTTGTGGGGAGCCTGCCGGGGTGTGTGCCAGCGGTGTCCCCCCGGTCCCTGCATCACTGCAGCTTACACGGTGCCGTTGCAAATCCCGAAGCGCTGGTTGCCACGTTACATTAGGAGGAGCCATCTCCAGCGTCCCCGGTGCCCGCTGTCACTGCGGTTCAATGGCAAGCTGCAGCTGAAAGGCTTGAAATCGGGGATCAAAGCAGCGATGGCACGGCTGTCAGCCTCCGGGGATGCACACGAGCGGGTCATGGGCGTGGGGGCTGGAGCCACGCTCCGCAGCGCTGCCAGGGCTGTGCCAGGAGTGACCACCCTCCTCTGTGTGTGTGTGCACACGCTTGTGTGGGCGTGTGCGTGCAGGTGTGCGTGTGCATGCATGCGTGTGTGTGTGGGTGTGCAGGCATGTACACGCACGTGTGTGCACAAGTGGTTGTGGTGCAGGTACGTGTGTGCACATGTGCAGGTGTGCATACCTGCGTGTGTGCGTGCACACCTGTGCTGTGGGTGTGCACACCCAGAGAAGCCCCAGGGCAGCTGGAGCTCAGGGGTTCCCAGCCACGGGCTCCAGCCCGCAGCAGGACCCAGCTCTCCCTGGGCACGAGGGAGGAGTGGGGCTCAGCTTGCACTGCTCCCCGACATCTCCTCGGCTCCTGCTCGCTGCGCGCTGGGTGCTGCTGCTGCAGTGCTGGTGTCCCCATGCTGGAGCACCTGCTGGTCCTGGGGGACACACGGGCAGGTTTGGGGACCTTCTCACAGGGAAGTGCTCCTGTGTGGCCCCGTGGAGCAGGGTCACAGTGTTTCGGGGCTCCCTGACTGTAGCTGGCCTCCTGTCACTGGCATGGGTCCCACGGCCCCACTTGGTCCCCCCAGCCCCACTGGCTGCTGCCTAGCTCATCCTTCCTGGACCAGACATTCCCACCCTGGGGATGGCACTTCATGGTGGTGTGGCTCCAGCCTCATGCCAGCCCTGCCCTGTCACTTCTCAGTGGGCAGAGCGAGAGCTGGGGGGCACAGCCATGGGCAGAGGGGTGTGGGAAGGGGCTGGGGTGAACAGCCATGGGCAAAGGGGTGCAGGAATCATTCATCCCTTTAAAGCTGCCACCTTGTCTCTCCACAGACCCCGAGTCCCAGAGGAAGAGGACAGTGCAGAATGTGCTGGACCTTCGGCAGAATCTGGAGGAGACCATGTCCAGCCTGAGGGGCTCTCAGGTGTCTCACAGGTGAGGCCCTGACACTGGACCCTCACCACCCCTTTCCCACAACCAGTGCCTTTCCTGGGGCAGTGAGGGAGGTCGGGGTGTCTGGGAAGCAGCTCTGCTCTGAGTGAGGGCCATGTGGGTAGGAGGGAGCTGCCTGTGCCCCATGGTCTGGGGAGAGATGCCCCCAAATCTGTGGGGTGTCATGCGTAGGGCTGCGGCAGAGCCCTGTCTCTGGCAGCACTCTGTGCCTGACGCTGCCTCCTGTGCTCTGGGGCAGTGGGGATGGGTGGTGGTGGCACCAAGGGGAGCTGGTTGCCCCCAGACTCCAGGCAGGGGTGAAGTCTGTTCCCGGTGGTCAGGTGTCCCCATATGGACAACCAGAGGGTGAAGGTATCCCCTGCGCCTGCCCAGGTGTGGACCACAGGCTCCGTCCCCATCCGTGACTCAGTTTCTGTACTCTACATAGAGGTGATGATGGAGAAGCCCTCAGAGAGAGCTGACCAAATGCCCGACAGCCCACGGGCAGAGGTGGGGTACCCTGCCCAGACCGGGGCTGGCAGCACCCCTGGGTTGCAGCTGGGGCCGGGGGGATGGCAGGGCAGGGCGCAGGGTGGCTGCTGGGTGGTGAACCAAGCAGAGTGTCTGCCTGCGTTCAGAGGGCTCTCTGACACATGCCTGGGACTACCTGTCCCCCCCCGTCTCTCCCTCGAGACCGCTGCAGGGCTCCTGCTGGGCTCGCGGTCTGCGCGGCAGCTCCCGCCGCCTGCCTGGGTCCCCATCAGGGGAGGGGGCATCTGCCCAGGGCGCCCTCCCAGCTCCCACCCCGCTGGCGCAGCCACCTTGTGAAGCCTGGGCTTTACAGAGAGGCTGTGTCGGGCGTCAGCGAGTGGGGAAAGCCGAGGATGAGGCGAACATCCTTCTCCTGGCGTTTGTTGCCACCTCGTGGCCTTCCTCCATTTTTGTGTTGAAAAAGGCAAAAGCAGCAGCTTCCTTCTCCTTCACCCACCACTCGTCATTACAGACGTTCCCTGTGTCACCCCTCCATCAGCTTCGTCCAGGATGAAGCAGCTCGCTTGACTGAACTCCTCTGAACCCAGAGGCTCGTCTAGACCGTGCTCATCCTTGCTGCACTCTCCGGATCTTTTCCGAGCCGGAGGCAGCAGAGCACTGGGCAGCGGGATTTGCACGGGGCCGCAGCGATATTCCCTGAGCTGGTGATTTCCTGGAGTTATTCATTACAGCTCTGCCATCCCTTTGCTCGGTGTAGGAGCTGGTTCGCAGCTCACGCCGAGTCAGGGCCGCTTTGTGTTCTCTTGGCATTCTCTTTGTGATTGCTCTGCATTCGCTTTGCATTCACCTGTGTCAAACTTCACCTGCCGCCTTCTCGCCCCAGCGCTCAGCTTCGTTGCAAATCCTCCGTCAGCCCTGGTCTTGGAGAAATAGGGCGAGGATATTAAGGATGATTAAATTAGCGTTGCTGGTGGGTTTTGACTCTTCGCTATCACTTCCTTTTCTTGATGAGTTCTGAGTACATCACGTGGTGGAGACCTCAGCTGGGTCCCTGCCATGGAGAAAAACGGCTATTGATAGCCCAGGGATGCCTACCCCGGCGTTCTGTCCTGTAACTGGTTCTTAAATACGTGAGGATCTTCCATCTTACCCCATGGCAGCTGAGTTTATTTGGGAAGCTTAATCTGCCTTTGGTGAGGGCACTCATCCACCGCCTTCTGGTAGCCTGCAGCAGCCTCAGCAGCGTGCTCCCTGCGTCCCTCCGGGAGCTCCACCGCAGCTCTGAGACGGATTTTCCTTTACAAAAGCTGCGTCAGCTCTTCCCCGGTATGTTGTAATTGCACACGTACCCACTAATTCTGCTCTCGGGAGCGCTTCCTACAAGCATGTCCGATACAGATGTCATCTGCGGTCCTCTGGATGTGCCCCACATCGCCGGTGTCCCTGTAGCCACTTTGGGCTCTCTCTTTATTCCTTCCACAAACTACTCCTCAAATTCCTGTTCTTCTTGCTGTATTCTTCCATCCAGTGGGTGGGGGCTCAGCCTTTGCTGTTTCCCTGCTAGGACACAACTTTGTTCCTGAAAGATGTCATCATATTTCTGGCAGCCTTTGCACCCGGCTGCAGGGCCGCACGAGCTGCCTCGGGGGCTTTGCTTTAGTCCTGCCTGGAGACGTGGTTTGCATCTGCTCTGAGCCGCCGGCAGAACATCCTCAAATAGCCTTTGCGCTGCCGACAGAAACTAAACCCTTTTAGCTGCCCCTTTTAGTTCCGCTTAAACAAACTTCCTAGATTTTATGTAGTTCCCTGTTTTAAATTCAGTACTGCAGCCGGGGTTTGGTTTTTGGTGCTCCTGCAGGAACGTTTAATCCAGGCTAGGGAATGGCTCGCTGATAGTAACGTTTGGAGCCAAGTTGATGGCTGTGGGTTCCCAAGTAGCTGCTCCAAGAAGTAATCATTTTTGGTGTCTAAATTTAGTCTCAGCATCACTCCCCGACACGCTGTTTGCCCAAAATACACCCCGAGGGGTGCGGGGAGTAACTGAATTCCCTGTTCCTGATGTGCTCGTGGGCTTTGGGCTGGCTGGAGGGCAGCACGCTTGTGGGCAGCCCCGTGGGGCTGGGCAGCCCTGTCTCGGGGCATCCCCTCCTGCACAGATGTGGAGGATCACTCTGCAGGGGTTCGGTGGAGGGTGCTGATGCAGGGACCCAGTCGCTGGTTTGCCCCTTGGCATCCAGCCCCCACTCCCCAGCATGGCCCGCTGCCACGTCCCCTGGGATCAGTGTGCCACCACCCCAACTCATCATGTCCTGGCTCTGGGGCAATATTGGGGTGCAGGCATTGAAATGCTGGTGGGGAAACGGCTGAGGGAGAGCAGCCCAGGCACAGGGGAGCACGTCTGGGCCTTCCACTAAAGGCTCCCTGTTAGTGGGGTTCAGCACAACTCGGGCTGGGGCCAGGGCAGGTCTCCAGAGAGGTACTGATCCCTCTCCCATGGCGTGCTTGCAGCCAGCCCTGGTGGCACCCCCAGCCCCTGCACCGAAGGTGGGTGGATGGGGCTGTGCGGGGAGCATCCCCTCTGTGGGGTGACTGGGGCTGTAGGGAGGCACAGACCTCCTCATCGCACCCCCTCTCCTGCTCTACAGTCCTTGGGGAGAAATGGGCACCACCAGACACCGGTGGGTGCTGCTGTTGTGGATGTCCTGGAGCGTGGGACGCTGTGCT
>NW_010522998.1:6834-9043 GCF_000687285.1 Phaethon lepturus
AGCAAGCTGAGCCACATCTCCCGCCTGGAGCTGGTCGAGGCGCTGGACACCGACGATGTGGAGCTGAAGTCGGGCTACATGAGCGACAGCGATCTGATGGGGAAGACGCTGACAGAGGATGACGACATCACTACGGGGTAAGTGCCTGTGCTGGGGCTTGTGCCCATGCCGTGGCTCTCCTGGAGGTTTCACTACCTCCTGTCTGGCCGGTGGTCGAGGGGCACCAGGAGCAGCAGGGATGGATGGAGGAGCACATAGATCACAGCCAGTCTGGCTGGGTGGGTCGTGTCTCCGCATCCCAGGAGATGCTTTCCCACCGGCGAGGCCTGTAGCCCTTGCCGTGCTGGTGGTGCTGGGCCATCCGAGGCTTCTTGGGGACGGTGAGCCCCTGAGCTGGGTCATGCTGTGCTCCCGGCGTGGGAAGTGTCCAGCTTGATCTGGGTCTGCTCAGAGCGGGAGGCTGAGAAAAGTGCGTGGTGTGTGGCTGCGGGAGCCCCAAGCCAGAGCCCTGCTGGGGTCAATACCACTGCTTTCAGAAGTGCTCTCCCAGTGTACCTGGGCTGGTGGTCCATGGTGAGACAGGCTGGGTCAGGTCTCAGCACCCCAGCAAGAACGGGGCACTGAGGTGTCATTGCCGATGGGTGGCACCATGGTGGAGCGGAGTGCACTGCTGCGTGGTGACCCCTCCGCCTGCGACCCCCGTCAGCCTCCATCCCTCCACCCGTGGGGCCAGGGGCATCTCCTGCCAGGTGGGCACAACCCAGCACGCCCAGGGCTCGTATTTTCTTTCTGGACATGTCCAGCTCCCACTGCGCATTTGGTGCCCCTTGGTCTGACAAGGATCCAGGGTTTCAGCATGTTGGAGGTTTCCTCTTTCAGCACAGGAGAAAATAAATAACTCTGGTGTCTGAGTTGTCTCAGAGCAGGAGGAGGTATTTGGCCTCCTGACAGTGCTGCTCTGGCCCTCCTGGGGTGGCCATAGTCACGTCATCAGCTTGTTGCAGGATAGAGCACAGCCCATGGCTTCACACCCATCCTGGGGGCCAGCGCGCCCCAAACGTGACCTGGAGGCACATGGGGGCTGCCCTGTGCTTGTGAACAGGGGTGTCTTGTGCTGGCTCAGCGTGGACCCCTCCTGGGGACTGTAACCCATCTCTTGGGAGCCAGAGGTGGCATGTCACCACCTTCTGCCACCAGCCACTGGAGCATGGGGTGTGATGGGCAATGGGGTGGCTTTGGGCAGCCCTGGATGGCTGGGGCCACAGTGGGCCTGGCTGTGGGGATGAAGGGCTCCACTGCTCCTTGTCTCCCTCCTTGTCTCATCTCGGAGCTGCTTGTGCAGGCGGATAACCTTGGGGTGCCCTTGGCTGCAGAAGCAGTGCTGGGAGGGGTGAGCCGGAGCATGACTTCGTCTCCAGCGGCAGGCAAGGAGCAGGCAGGGTCAGCCCTGGCAGGATCCTCCCCAGGCTCAGCCCTGCGCACTGCCCCGGGCAGGATCCGCTGCTTCTCCTGGGAAGGGCCAAGCTTTGGGCGTGGAGCCCTGCATGGCTGAGCCTCCCGCAAGCCCCCGGCAGCACCACAGTCCCCCGGTGTGGGTGAGGTTTTCAGCGCCATGGTTTTTGAGCTGGGCCGACACCACCGTGGCCAGATGCCACAGTCCCGGTTCCTGCGCAGGGTCCCCAGCAAGGTGCCCTAGATGTGCCCAAGAGAAATCCCTAGTGCCCTGCTGGTGGGTGCAGAGGCAGATGGGGTGCTCTGTGCGGGGTGCTCTGTGCTGGGTACCCTTCCCCAGGGATGGGTGCAGGAGAGCAGCTAGGGCAGCACAGGACCCTCTTATCTGCAGGGACATGTCCTGGGGATCAGCCACGTCACCGGGGTGTTGCTGGTACGTGGGGCACTAGGTGTGGTGACCTGGTCACAGCTCCATCCCCATGGTCCCACAGCAGGGCTCGGAGGGGAGTCCCCCCGAGTGGGCAGCATGGCAGGGCCTCTGTCTGCAGGGGACGTCCCTGGCTGGGTGCTGGGTGATGCCAGGGTGCCCCGTCCAGGAGCTTGGACCCTGGGTGTGGAGCCAGGGCAGGGGAGCACGGGCATTCCCTCCTCCCCAGAGCCAGCCGGGGCGAGGAGCTGCCTTGCTGTCCGGGAGCACTCATCCAGCGCAGCCCCTCATCCAGCCACCTCGGCTGGCCCTGCCCCAGAAAACCAATAC
>NW_010522998.1:9087-9369 GCF_000687285.1 Phaethon lepturus
ATGCGCGCCGGGCCCGGGCCGCGGGGCCAGCGCCTCCCTGCACCACGCCGGCGCACACGCAGGCTTGTAGGGCAGTAGGTCAGAGCCAGCTCGGAGGACGCAGTGGCACATCCTCCTTGGAGACTTGTGGGGCCGTGGGATGGGACCTGGCATCCCCATGGCTCTCTGGGGAAGCAGCCTGGAAGGAGAGAGGGCTGAGGTAGGTGAGGCTTGGCCGGGGTGTGAGGACTGTCCGTGTGGGTATCAGGGTGAATTTGGCAGGGTGGTGGTTGGGGTGAGCCC
>NW_010522999.1:0-22521 GCF_000687285.1 Phaethon lepturus
ACAAATGCAGAGGGGAGCGCTGTATCTTGAATAACTCCTCCCGAAAGCTCGCTTATCACCGGGGAGCGAAAAGCCTTGGAGGGCTCCTTTGCTCGCCGTGACGGGGGGAACATGGCGAGGAAAACCAAGCGATGCCGTGCGGAAGGAAGAACAGCAATGGGAGGGAAATGTTTAAAAGCACCCGTGCCACCAGGCTCACTGCCGCTCTTTTAGTGGGCACGGTGGTGCTGGGCCGGCGGTGGGACTTGAGGATCTTAAAGGTCTTTTCCAGCCTTAATGATTCTGTGATTCTATGATTCTTTTTCCTCTAACTGTGCTTGAGATCAAGGGAGAAAAAAAAAACATAAATAGATTAAGCAGCAGATTTGGGACTTTTTCCTCCTGCTACTCAAAACGTCCAGCTGAGGTATCTCTTCCTTACTCCCGCGGGAAGTCTGGTTCTGCCAGAGTTCTTTTGTGATGCCTCTTCAGGCAACTCCTGACCAAAATCAGGCCATAAACTGGGAAATGGAGAAAAAAAAGGTGGGTTTCTTATCAAATTGTTGTTAACCACAACGCCAGCAGCTGCCTGGGGCAGCTGGCGTAGCTGCTGGAGGAAGCAAACCAGCCATTCTTTGGTTGCCCCCTTGGCATGTGCCTGAGTCCTGGGGAGCCAAATGGGCCACTGCGGCGGTGAGGGTGTGTGGGGCATGGGGAATGGGCGTCTCCCTCTCCCTGCAGGCCATGTGCCACCTCCTCTGTGCCCCACAGCACCTCCGAGGGCAGGAAACACCGCTGTCCCCTCTGCCTCCCGCTCCTCAGGGCTGCAAAATTCAGTTTTGCCCGTGGCGTGGAGGAGCCTTGGTCTGCCCCTGCTACACTATAGTTGCAAGGGAGGAGGAAATTGCAGTTTAGCAAAAGGCCACCCAGCTAGCTGTGATCCAGAGCCTCCCTCTTGGGAGCAACTCAATGTAAGGGAATTCCTGTCCCTGTCCCAGCAGATCTGGCTCTGCGTAGGCAAGAGGGCAAGAAGTTGTTCATTTTCATGCCTGTGTCCTTATTTTGTATTCTTTCACCTTAAGGGTCTCTGTTTTTCATTATGATTTTCATTATATGTAGGACTGGTCCTGGGAGCCTAGAAAGATCCCAAGTGCCTCAAGGCTATAGAAATACCAGGCTTTCCTTCCTTTGTGGGGATCTCTTTAGTAAGCCAGATTTCCCAGCTGAAGTTCAGCAGTGATTTCTCCCTGAAACCCAGAAGCAGCCGTCAGAACTCCCCCCAGCCCCAATTTGTAGATGTGCATCTGCTTGGGAAGACAGAAGCTGCTCATTTGGTCATCAAGAGTTAAATGAAGGGACAGCACAGCTCTCCTTACCTCATCTAGGTCTAACATAGCATCCCCTCAGGCTGCATGGGTATTGCTGCCCGCAGCTCTCGCTTTCCTCTCTGGTGGGGAAAGAAGGGCAGTCCCCTCCTGGAGCTGCTGCAGCCTGTCTGCCCTGAGCTAAGCAGGCTGAGCTGGTGTCAGGAATGTTCTGAGATGGTCCCTTACAAGGAAGCCAGGACTAAAACTCTCTGGTGTGTTGTATGCATCAATCTAGGGCTGATATTCAGGAGGAGAAAGGGGTTTCACAAATCACATATGGGGTAAGGAGGAGGGAAGGGAGAGCCATTTGCCTAATCATCATCCTTTACTCTTACCTGTAACTCTGCGCATCCACATGTTGACCCACGGTCATCCACAGATTGTAAACCCACTGGGAGAGGGGTTGTCTTTTTGTTCAAGGTATATCCAGTACAAAATACTGTGGTGACCTTTTACACTGATTAGAGATCTGTAACGACACCACAGGTAATTAGCAATGATGGACATTGATTGCAAAAGCAAAAGTGCAGAAAACAGCCAGGAAACGCTCTATTCAGTATTACTTGGAGAGTAGGTGTCACAGAGCATAAAGAGCTTTTAAGCTGTTACTGACAGTGGGTGATACTGAAATAGTGCAAGGAGGCAAGTAGCTGCTGCTGTAGGAGAAATAACTAAGGTTAACATGAACAAATTCATTGGGATGGAAACATTTAAAGGGTGTATTCTGGTTTGCTGTCCCACTTCTGGTTAGTCCAGAAGTCTTCACTCTTTCCTGAAGCATCAGTGGCCACATATGACAAGACCCATGTTATCTGTGCTTTGGAGGTAAAGGAGCTGAGGCACACAAGGTGAAACACTAGGCTTTACATAGCACCTTAGTAGCAGAGGTAGAAGCAGAATACAAGTCTGCTGATGACAGTATTAGCAATATTAGCCTACTAATGATATTTCTGTAGGGGAGAAAAGACGATACCTGGAGGGCATGGTGGTAACACCTCACTCTGTGATGGATAGTGCTAGTCCAGAATTGGAGATCTTCTTAGTGTGTACTGAACATAAATAATTTGCCTGTGAATCTGATGGAGAAACAAAGACTTGCACCAACTTGCTTTTGAAAAATTGCCTTTATTAGACCAGACATTCTAAAATTGCTTGCTGGGAGTAACAGATTCTAAAATTGAGCTACTGAATTAGTCTCAAATGGAAACTGTGACAGCCAGCCTTGAAGTGGAGAAAATTGGGTTTAAAACTTGGACCTTGGGCATAGCAGGATGTCTAGGAAGTTGCTGTGCTAGAGCTGATGAACTCATATGGAACATGAATTTCATACTGGTGAATAGCAGTGTAATAAATGTTCCACAGAAACATAACAAACCCAGGCTGAAGAAATTCCCTTTAAAGAGGTGACCCAGGTGAGAAAATGCTTTGTAGACAAGTAATCTGCTGTGAGCAAACTGCAGCCCTGGAGAAATACAGTCACACTCAAAACCATGTGTGGTATCTTTCCAGCGCATGAAGGAGGAGGAGGAAAATGCTCTTTGAAACAGAGTAGGAATGGGCAAATGCTTCTCAGTGATTTCATGTGTGCAAAAGCATTTCCAGGGTCAAGCCTCAGTTACAAACGCTTTTGAAGGACAGCGCCTCTGGCAGATCATGCAGCCTTGTAGTAATGATAACAGCTGTGCCCTTAGAGCATGGTAGGTTCTGGTTCCAGGGCGATGGATAAGGAAAATGTGAAGGAAGGTATAGAAAGTTTTGAAAGGGGCTGAACACTTAGATAAGTTAGGTCTGAAAGTCTTTCTGGAGAATACAGTAAAGTTTATTAATGTCCTCTTAATATCATAGAATCATAGAATACTGTGGGTTGGAAGTGACCTTTAAAGGTCATCTAGTCCAAACCCCCTGCAATGAGCAGGGACATCTTCAACTTGACCAGGTTGCTCAGAGCCCCGTCCAACTTGACCTGGAATGTTCCCAGGGATGGGGCATCTACCACCTCTCTGGGCAACCTGTGCCAGTGCCTCACCACCCTCATTGTAAAAAAACTTCTTCCTTATATCTAGTCTAAATCTACCCTTTTTTAGATGAAAACCATTACCCCTTGTCCTATTGCAACAGGCCCTGCTAAACAGTCTGTCCCCATCTCTCTTACAAGTCCCCTTTGAGTACTGGAAGGCTGCAATAAGGTCTCCCTGGAGCTTTCTCTTCTCCAGGCTGAACAACCCCAACTCTCTCAGCCTGTCTGCATAGGAGAGGAGTTCCATCCCTCTGATCATTTTGGTGGCCCTCCTCTGGACCTGCTCCAACAGGTCCATGTCTTCCCTGTGCTGAGGGGTCCAGAGCTGGACCCAGTACTCCAGGTGGGGTCTCACCAAAGCAGAGTAGAGGGGCAGAATCACCACCCTTGACCTGCTGGCCACATGTCTTTTGATGCAGTCCAGGGTATGGTTGGCCTTCTGGGCTGCAAGCACACATTGCCGGCTCATGTCCAGCTTTTCATCCACCAGTACCCCCAAGTCCTTCTTGGCAGGGCTTCTCTCAATCCCATCACCCCCCAGCCTGTACTGATACAGGGGGTTGCCCTGACCCAGGTTCAGGACCCTGCACTTGGCCTTTTTGAACCTCATGAGGTTAACACAGGCCCATTCCTCGAGCTTGTCCAGGTCCCTCTGGATGGTATTCTGTCCCTCAGGCATGTCAACCACACCACTCAACTTGGTGTCATCTGCAAACGTGCTGAGGGTACATGTGATCCCATTGCCAATGTCATTGATGAAGATATTAAACTGTATTGGTCCCAATAGGGACCACTGAGGGACACTACTTGTCACCAGACTCCACCTGGACATTGAGCCATTGACCACTACCCTCTGGATGCGACCATCCAACCAATTCCTAATCCACCGAACAGTCCACCCATATCAGCTTGCTTCAATTCACCCAACTTGCAAATGACCGTTTCTAGTCTTGAAGAATCCAATTCTGTAAGTATTTTACATGAAGAAGAATCTCTTTGAGAAATGTTTGTGAACACCTTTGCTTGTTGGGGTGTAAAGAGGTGCAAGAGTTTATAGGACTAGCACCTGAGAGGCATTGATGATAAACTACAAAAAAAAAACCCTTAACAACTCTACAAAAACATTTTTGTGATGGACTTTCCTGTTGGGATCACCCTGCAAGGGCTTGACCTTAAAGCGAAGGAGCTGTGGCATTGAGAAGATGGTAAACAGCTGGACACCTACAGGGCTCGGCCTTGAGGAGAAGGAGCTGTGGTAAACAACTAAGAGGAAGCAAAGGAACACATGGACACCTGCAGGCAGTAAATCCTGACTGTGTGAGAGGCATGTGGACAGCACGTGGTATTTTGTATATAGCCAACTGCAATAATGTGTGTAACAAGCTGTAACCAATCATGAGTGTGTGCGCAGTGACTAAACAAAAATTATGATATATATTGGAGTCAGATAAGACAATAAACGGCTTCGGAGTATAACTTTCATAGAGTTGTGAAGTCCGTCTTTCTCCCGCACTTTCCTACTGATATGCTGTATAAAGAAATACAGCAGTTTTGTGGTATTAAACTAAAGGTTCTTGCTGGTTTCTTAGAGACCCATATTGCAGTTCTCCATCTGCCTGCTGGTTTCCATATTTCTATCTGGTATTAGGACTCTAGAATGCAGTAGTCATTCTTGGCACTAGCTATAAATATATGCCTTAAAATAACCAAATTAAGTCAATGTGCCTTTTTTTTAATTTCAGAATATAAATTCATAGTTTCAGCGTTTTGTAGTTCCTCTGTGTAAAGAGTCCACATCCATTGGCAAGTGCTGAGCAGAATCCTGCGTTAGCTGTCAGTTTTAGGGCAGGCTTTCTGCGCTTCTTGGGTGACTTGACTTAATCCATCTCCCTGTCTCAACTCCTTATCGGCAAGATGGAGGTGATAACCCTACCCTATAGGGGTGACATGGAGATAAACGTTATCAAGAGATTGTGCGGGTGTTATTGCACTAACAGCCACAAAATACCTAAGATTTCTTGTCTAAATATGAAGGTTAAGCAGGCCCTAGTACAATTGCACTCTTGAGAGGTAGCTGGTTTGCATTCTTTTTGCTGATAGAAGGGAGCATGCTTTGTCCAGTTTCAGACCACTCATCAGGAATGCAGTTGTACATTAGTGGACTTCTTTTCAGCTGCAAAACGAATTGCAAGGGGCGTAGCATGTGGGTATGTAATGCTATCCGAAATGCTAAGGATCGGATTTCCAACAGAGATGCACACATTAAATGGAGATTTGGCATTTTCTAGACGGTTCATCTCCCATTGAGAACAAGAGGAGATTCTGGGAGCTTAAGCGCTTTTGAAAAAAATCTGGCCTCTCTATAGGAGCTGAGCTCTCTTAAGACTGAAAAAATGGAGGAGGGGTGTGTGGAATCAAACCATAAATGAGCTCGGAGCAGCGGCACACTGTGACCTGGCTGGCAAATGGAATAGCAGGAGTGTAACATGCATGCTGCTGGTGAGAGAGAGAATTATCACAGAACTGATAAGACACCTGGATCAGAGCTTCAAAAGGTTAATACGCCTGTCACAAGACAGAACTTGGTCTCTACTGGCAGCAGTAGCTCTTCAAAGCTCTTCTGACTATTTGTTCTACCAGTGCTGTATGCATCCGTATTGTGCTGTGGCCTTAGAGTCCTAATCCTGTTCCGACTAGGGTAAAATTCAAAGGATTGTCCCTGTCCCATCCCCTTAAACTTCTGATATGACTTTCATTGTGAGGCATTCAGGCATTATACTGATTCCTGGGTATAAAAATGCACACCTACATTTTCTTATGAGAAGCATCCTGCTCTGTTCACAGACATTGACCACTCTCTAGAAAGGTTTTTACTTTTGGTTGGACCGAAAAGCTTTGAACCTATCCAAGTGATACTATTTTTTTTATGTTTTGCAGTCACTGCTTTTTTGTTCCTGTTCTGAGACTGTGTCACAGACGTGCTGGAATACCAGCACACGTTGAAGCGTAGCTGTCGTTCTTCTGTAGCACCCTTGCCTTGGAGCTCTGTGTGCCAGAAAAGCACATGTTCATCTTCTTCTAGACGGTCTTCTAAGAAGGGGGACAGCTTGGATCAGTTGGGATTAGTGTGGTATATTATGCCTTCTATCAGATAATGAGTACCTGTATCTGTTTCTGTAGGAACACAGGTTTTCAGTGGACTTTGCTCTGAGTTCCTCTCCCGTCTGTATGGATCCTCCCTCCAGACACTGCCAGGTCTATACACTTTTCAGGGGAATGTTTGCCATTCTCTGTGCTGCCATGCTTCCTTCCAGTTCTGTGTCTTGCCTTGAAATTTTGACCTTCTAGGCTGTATAGTGAAAGGCTGTTTAGTACTGGTCACTGAGGAGTTTAAATAGTCGATATATTCCTAGGTGAACTACCTGTCATAAATGGAGAAAGCCTCCCAAACACCTTCCTTGAGGGGATGAATTCTGGTAGACATTAAACAGCGGTAACGGCTGTCTTTTTTATGTAGATGAAAACCTTAGCAAGTGCTTAACAACAGCCACACAGTTCCTTTCCCCCATCCATGTCAGACCTGTGTGCAGCCCACCTTGTACTGTGCTCCTCAACGTCCACTTCTCAGGCAATACCATGCGTGAGGAATCAAGCTATGAAGAGCTGCGACATTCCCTCTGTGGTGCAGGCAAACCAGTTCCAGTTTCACTCCAGAACACTGGCAGTGTGGTTGAATTTCTTGCCCTCTGTGCAGATCAGGTACCAGACCCAGGCACATCCCTTGCCTGTGGCCTGAAGAAGATCCAGCCCACTGTGCATATGGGGATTCTGAATTCACTTTCTTCTCTTTGTAACTGAAAGGTTTTAAACTGAAATGCCAGACACCATTAAGCTGACACTTATTTGCCTTCTGTCTAGGGTAACTCGTAGATCAATATTTTGGTTGGGAATAAATTTTATGCTAAATACAGTATTTTACAAGATAACTGACTTGAAAATATAGAAGATTTTAAATGTTTTGCTTTTCAGGTTTTATGTGCAATAAAATGATGACTGGTATCAAATAGGTATAATTTAATTTTTATGTGACTGTTTCTCCCTCTCCAATTCTCAAATAAAATGCTCAGCGCCTTTTAAAAAGCCCACCTGCACTAAGAGACTGCTTTTTGTTAGCCTCTAGAGCACTAGTTTTAATTTGCTAACAGGAAAAAATCTATTGAAGGAGGATTATACAAGCTAAGAGACATTTTTAGAATGGAAGGGAGAAAGTGAAATAGCAGGCAAGGTACTCCAGGAAACAGACTCAAGCATAAGACAAATGGGTGTAGCCTTAACTGTGCATCCTCTCCTGCAATGCGTGTTCAAACTGTTTAAATTCTGCCCCTTTTGCTTGCTGCACAGGGAGGTCCTCCAGCCAGATTGTCCTGCTGTCCCGTGTGTTGCAGCTAGCAGGAAAAGCAGAATTGCTACTGCTCTTTAAAAAGATGTTTCAGCTTCTTTAAACCATTTGGTCCTCCTCAAAGGAATCTCTCTGGCAGACTGTATTACCTTGCTCTTCATTCAGTCCAGGGTGACGTTCCTCGCCCATTTTGCTTGCCAGCATGTCCAGGGTGCTGTGCAGAGTGGAGTCTAGATATGCATATCTGTAAGTGCAGATGTGAGAGATGTTCTCTGAGCTCAGCAAAGGGAACCCACTCTGCTCCTGGAGTCCTCCCTTACTGTCAGTGCCCACGCCTGCACCGTGCGTGAAGTCAAGCAAAGGTGGCAGGAGGACTGCACAGATGAACGAGAAGCTCTAGGCAAAACCAAACTGTAAAAAGGAAGAATACAAGATGTGGGAGCAGGCAGGTGACCCAGGTGACCCAGGAGGAATGTAAAGACACTGTCTGAGTGTGCCAAAGCCCACCTGGATTTGAATCTAGTGAGAGCTATGAAGGGCAAGAGGAAGGGATTCTACTTGTATATCTGTAGCAAAAGGAAGCGTGCTGCTGAATGGGACAAAGGACATGGAAAAGGTTGAGGAATATGCTCAATGCCTTTGCCTTGGTCTCTACTGGTAGGAGTTGCCTTCAGAAATCCCAAGCCCCTGAGACCAGAGGCAGAGTCTGGAGCAACAAAGGCTTACCCTCAGTAGACAAGGATCAGGTTAGAGAATGTGTACACAAACCCGACATGCATAAGTCCATAGGACCTGATGGGATGCATACATGAGTGGTGAGGGAGCTGGCTGATCTCCCTCCAAAGCCACTCAATTATTTTTGAAAGGGCACACTGATCAGCAAAGGTTCCTGAAGACCAGGAGAAAGCAAATGTCATGATCTGCAAGTGGGGCAAGAAAGAAGATCTGGGGAACTATAGGCTGGTCAGGCCTACCTTGATACCTGGGACAGTAATGGAGCAGCTAACCCTGGAAACCATTTGCGAACATATGAATGATAAGAAGGTGATTTGGAGTAGTCATCATGGATTTATGAAGGGGAAAACATGCTTAGCAACCCAGTAGCCTTCTACGATGAGATGAAGGCACGGCATGGTGGACAAGCAGAGAGCAGTGGATGCTGTTTATCTTGATTTTAATAAGGTTTATGATGCTGTCTCCCACTGTCCATCCTCACAGAGAAACTGTTGAAGGGCTGAGACTTCCAACCCTGGTTGTCCTGAATTCCTGAACAGGTGTCCTGAACCCCAGTCCTGGCTGCAGGAGTTGTTAATACCTACATTATTATTGGATAATACACCTAACTGCGGGCTCCCAGGTGGACATAGCTGCAAAATGAAGTCATGGAAAGGGACAAGATGTAAGATGCAACCCCCCTGCAGCACCCTCTGAGGGCAGCTCAGCACTTTATTCCTTGTCAGTCTTGAGCATCTTGCTCTCCCCCGGGAGCATGAGCATGAGGATCTCTCTGTGGGGATAAAATGCCTAATTCTTTCCACAGATTTACTCCCCAGAAGCTTCTGGTATACAGCTGTGGTAGCATTGTGTTGTTTGTACATTACCTGGTTTTCCAACACAAGGATTTGCTGAATGGAGTGTATTTCTTTGCTCGTTGAACAGTAAAAACCTGGAAGCCATCTTTATTCTCCAAGGATGTATGCCCACACAACTCTTACCAATATAAATAAGGTTTCAAATAGTTAAGGATTGTTGAACTGAGCTCATAGTGTACTACAAATAGTAAAAAAAAAAAAACCTTCCATTTTTTGTTGCTGTTTAAATGGCTCAATTAGACCATCTGCTTCTTAAACAGCTCATGTATTTTTGGATTTGGTTATGAACTGACCACAGCATTGCAAACACTGCTCATCTATGAAGATATCTGTTTTTATACACAACATGAGACTGGCAAGAGAGCTGTGTCTACTTAAGTGTTTTAGAAGCCAGACAGGAATGGTATGACTTCAGACTGGCACAGCCATGTCCTTGTCATTTCACTTCACTACCACCTAATTTGTATAAAACAGGGAAAATTTTAAATGGATGTTACCATAATGGGAGCACCCAACGAATCCTTTATTTGTGGCAAAGGAAATCAGTCCTTCTAAGGTGACTTCACTTAGCTTCTGTGATTCCCATGGGTTGTAGAATTACAGCATTTGTTCTTAAGCAGAATTATGGATGAGACCCAAGACTAACTGGCAGCTCAGTTATTTCTTCCTGATGCATTTCATTAATAGCCCCTGCACCTCTCACCTCTATGAAATTGGCAGCTAGTGAGGTGCCTGTAAGAGGCTAATTGCCTCCAGAGTCAGTTGTCCTGGAGCCAATTGTTAATCTCCTGGTGTTAATTGCCAAAATCAGGAGTAATCAAAGTAGGCAGGGGGCCGAGGAGCTGCATGCGTATTAGAGCTATGTAGCAAAACGTAGAAAGTGTTCAACCCTGCTCTGTGACACCACAGCAGAACTTAGCAAGTGGAAACATGATGAGGCACTAACTCAGTGTAAATCCCGAATATTTTGCTGCGTTTTTAATTTACCACTGTCACGTTGCTATTCTCCTTGCGAGCTATAAAACAGGTGGAGTGAAATCTGGGCTCTGAGGAGGTCAAACACAAAGTGTCAGAGATATGACTGGAGTGCCTGCACTACATGATGTTGGGATGACACCAGCAGCATTGTGGTGGGTTTGGAAAGAAAAGGAATAGAAGTGCAGTAGTTATATAGTTTAATTCTCAGTTTTGCTATGGCTTTTCAATTTGGTGTTTCCAGACAGAAGACTAAATTTAATCCTAGGGTTAAATGAGTCTCTGGAACTCTTCTACTAACTTCAGTTGAGTTGGTCCTGTCTCCATCAAGATATATCTATAGTGTGTTTGACTTGTGCTTTTGGATCTGGTTTCCTAACATAACGTGATTGAGTACCTTACTGAGAAAGAAAAAGAAAACTGTGCTATTTTTTGGATAAGCTAAAATGCGTAAACAACTATGAAATTATACAGATTGTAGTGTGGGCCAAAAGTCTGACCTGTGCTTATTGTTTGTTAAGTTAATGGGAGGAAGGTATGTTTGATGTCTATTTTGCACATAAACTGTTGCAAAAATCCTGCTAGGTTCCTCTTTCAGTCTGTCAGACTGATGGCTTTTGAGCATCCCAGTTTACAGCTTCTGTCTAGACTATGGTTTGACCTTTTGTTCCTGGTGTCAGATGGTGACTTTCAAGAGCTTGAGTCTGCTGCTGTTGGACAGAGTTGGAAGTGAGTATTCCATTAACCTGAGCAGCTGGAACATCTGCTGGGGGGATAAAACGATCAGTTGTTTGTCTGGATGGTTGAGTGATGAGACTTCGGCTGCGGGACTTTGTCAGTATGTGTGACAAATGTTTTATATCCCAGTTTACAGTATAGTGATAATTCTTCTAAATAAGTACAGATTACTTTAGATCTAATTTTAAAAAAATCCTTTCTTTTACTTGCACCTGGAGGAGAAGAAAACAGAAATCTTCTGCAAGTATTGCATATTGTAATGGACATTTTGCAAACTAGCAACAACAGGGATTGTTAGCTCACAAACTCTGGTCTGGAAACTGCTTGATAAGTCAACGGACTGAGACACACTTGAAAAAAACTTCAAGATTTTTGTGATGCTGGTAACACAAATATGGGGGAAAGGAGGTAAGATTACTGCATTGACAGCCTTAGGGTTAGCGAGCGGCATAACAACAGAGTCAAAGAGCACCTCTGTAAAATACTCTTTGTTTTGATTCAGATTTCAAGCTGGCTGCAAGCTGTACTTGTAACACGCAGTGTAGACATGCTGAAGAGCCATCTACAAAGCTCTGCCCTTCAGCGTATTTTTTGCTCTGTGTAATATAGTGCACTGTGTGTCCTATCCGTGTAATATAGGAGCTGTGAAGGGGGGTGAGGGGAAGAAGAAATGAGCTTTGTGACCCAGTTTTATGCACAAATTAGAAGGCTTAATTTGAGGCACAATCGTTTCATCAGGTATGTGTTGCAACTTAAACTGGCAGGATGATTGGGTCCCTTGAGAGAAAATTTCATTTTAATTTCTTTTTTTTCCTGCCCTAAATGCAAAGCTGCTTGATATTTGCTATAGTACACACAGATTTGGCACCTGCTGCTAGCATTGTGACAGATAGAGGTAGTTACAAAAATTAACATAGTTTTATAAATAAAGTAATGAAAAGCATAACTGCAAAGGTTAAGTTAAAGGCAGGGCCTGCCACTGGATTTAGCTATTAATTTTTCCTTTCTTCCCTCAGACCTCTACCTTCTGGTGAGTCTGAAATGACCGAGTGTAACATCAAATAGAAGCAACAAAGTTTCAGGTATTTTAGGGAAATCTCCCCTGTGGAAGGGAGAGGAGACCCTCTTCTAAGGGAGCTTCTCTAACTGTCCCTGAAAGCGCAGTGAAGAGAAGTGCCGTCACTCGTCACTTTACTCTCACTTGCTACCAGAGGAAGAAGCATGCTACAGCATATTCCCTCCCACTGAGGACCAAAGCCATGAGGTCAGCTGCCCTCAGAAATGGTGGTGGCTACCCATAGTTGAGTACCTGTGAGTGAGTTTTACCATAATGGCTTGTACGCTTGAAGAGGGCTCTCTGCCTTCAATGCTAGAAGAAACCTGTGGTTGGCCTTCAAAAGGAAGAGCTCTGCAGGGAAGCAGCTAGCCTGAACAAGAACAGAAGCAGTGGTTGCTATTGCTGAGCCCTCCTGGAGGAAGGGATGGTGTGGTTCCCCAGCCTCATGTGGGATTTGTGCCAGTGACACAGATTGCTACTGGTTTGGTTCTGTAAAGCCTCAAATCTCATTTCAGTAAAAATTGTGTTAATGTGTATCCAAAGCTGTGCACACACTGCTAAAATCCACTTCCCTAAAGTGCTTTCGGGTCATGGTTTACATTCTCCTTGGAATGAATCACAGATGGTTTGTTGGTTTTTTGTTTTTGGTTTTTTTCCTTAATTCCATCAGGTACATGGAAACTAGCAGGCTGCAGTTTGAACTAGGTCTGTTTAATCTTTTACTTCACAAACTGGTGGTAATGTGGGAAAAGGAGAGAGGAAAGGTTTATAGTCCAAACACCCAGAGGATGATCATATCTACTTCTTCAGCGTATTGGATTTGTGTGTCCAGGTTTTGTAGCGGGAGGGCTGCAGAGGTGGCCTCTGAGAACAGACCGGGGGTTGCCCCTATGCTGGACACACGTGGCTCGAAAACAGACCCACTGCTGTCCAAAGCTGAGCCCATCGGCGAAGCTGGTGGCACCTCTGTGAAGATGTACTTAAGAAAGGGTAAAACACGCTGCGTAGCAGTTGTGAGAGAGAGGAACGAGGGGGAAAAAAAATGAAAGAAACAGCCCTGCAGACACCAAGGTCAGTGCAGAAGGAGGGGAGGAGGTGCTCCAGGCACCAGAGCAGAGGTTCCCCTGCAGCCCGTGGTGAAGACCACGGTGAAGTAGGGTGTCCCCCTGCAGCCCCGGGAGGACCATGTCAGAGCAGATATTCACACGGCGGTCCATGGAAGACCTCACGCTGGTGCAGGGGAACAGCGTGAGGAGGAAGAAGAGGCAGAGAGGAGCTGTTATGGACTGACCACAACCCCCATTCCCCATCCGCCTGTGCTGCGTGGGGGAGGAGTTAGAAGAGTCAGGAGTGAAGGAGTGAGGTTAAGCCTGGTAAGAACGGGGTTGGGGGAGAAGATGGGATTAGTTTTGTTGTTGGTTTTGGTTTGGTTTTTTTTTAGTTCTGTCTTTGTTTCTCACCATACTACTCGATTTCCAATTGGCAATAAATTAAATTAATCTTCGCCAGGTGGAGTCTGTTTTGCCTGTTTACACTAATTGGTAACTGATCTCCCTGTCCTTATCTCAACTCATGAGCTTTTCCACCTTATTTTCTAACCCCTATCCTGTTCTATCCTGTTGAGGAGGGGGAATAACAGAGCAGCCGGGTGGGGGTCTGGCAGCTGGCCAAGGTTAACCTACCTCAGTTACAGCATGGCCACATGGAAAGTTGATTTGGTAAATGATGTACACCAAGGTAATAGAAATCTCCTGTCTTGGTGAGAATGAACAGCTAGCACCATGTGGAGACACAAACTTCCATGAATGGATCTCCTGACAACACAGCAATCCCTCGGTCCTCCAGTTGATCTTGTCTAAGAAAATCACTCTCTCTGGTTATGCCAAATGCTGGCTCAATTGTATGGCATGATTTACTGAAAGAGTGACACTCTGCCAGTAGAAGTAGGTCAGTTTGCTTTTCAAAAGTCTGAGTTTGAAGGTCTCCCACTCAAATGAACACTGTACCAGTAGTTGTTGTTTATAAAGTGATTTGAAGTCCTTTTTGTGTCATTGGAAAGGATAGTTTGCAGCTGCATTGACAGAAAACTTTCTTCTCAGGGTTAGCTAAATGGGTGTTTGGTTTTTTTTTTTGAAAACCAATGTGTCTTTCAGGATGCATTTGCAATATTATTTGATTTTGAGACCAGTGAAAAGGGAATTAACACAGGTTTGAAAGTCATTGAAGTTGTAAACTTCTGCAGTCCAAACTATGTATATGCATTCTCTATTGGTTTTACTTAAATATTGACTACAAGAAAGTAATGAGGCAGCATGGAGCCTCCAGAAAGCATTTCTGATTTTTTTCTTTTTTTTTTTTTTTTTTTTACAATGAATCATATATAGCAAATGGCCATTCTTCTTCCTGTGCAGGGTCAGACAGACAGCTTAATGGTATTCATCCCTCATCAGCCTTTGATAGATGTTGTAGAGTCAATATGGATATGTTATTCTAGCCTATCTCCAGGAATAGATAAGTTTTGATAGAATTATGGCTCATGTTTCATAAACCAGATCTGAAATCATACCAGAATGGATCAAGAAAATGTGCTATAGTTGCTGCTGTTGCTCTGTAAGAAGTTGTTAACTTGCTGTTCAGAAGGTAGATGACATAAATACCCCTTTTTGCTTCTAGACAGCTGAAGGAAGACTTATCAAATTACTAAAACTGGGTAACCTTTCTAATTGTGCTAATTTTTCTTAATACTGTTAAACTAGCGGTAAACTCAAACCTTTTCCTTAGGTCAGGAGATGCTTCACCATGTAAGTCGTGGTTTTCCACAGTTGGCTATCAACAGCATTTATAGATTCTCTTTGCTGGAGCTGAGCCGTGTTCTCCTTCACAGGGACTTCATAGCGCAGTTGGAGTTGTAACTCCAGTGTAGGTGGTTCGTAGGAATGGAGAGCCACACCAGAGGGGAAAGGTAAGGAGTAACTCATTATACAGATACAATATTGGTGGAGTGACAAACGTGTGAAGTGATTTGGAAAAATGTCTTTACAGGTTGGATAATATTATTTCAACAGCTGCTGTGTGATTTATTATCTCTGTTCCCTCTCCTGTAATATTGCCTAGACATCCTTTAAACAGAAAGAGTCCCTGAAGTCACACCTTTTAATTGAGGAGGGATGGTGAAAAAGAAAAAAATCTAGCATTTAATTAGCTCTAGAAAATGCTTTTCTTTTAAATACGTTTCTAAACTGCTCTTTATAATCCCATAGTGCTTTTCAGTTAAGCACCTCATAGCACTTCTCAAGCCTAAGGTCACTGCAGTGTAGACAGTGAGAAAAGTCATACTTGTAAGTACGAATTGCTGCCTCTCCTGTTCAGTCTGATGATTTTCAGTAGTGCAACTGTCCCTTGGGCACAAAAAACTTGTTTTCAACCTTGGATCTGTTTTTTACACCTGTGCTTCTACTGGCTTCAGTGGATTTTTTTTCTCCTAGTACAAACATTAGAGGAATGAGACATAAGAAAAGCATAACAATGTAAGAGGTATGTGACTTTCCACTTAAGACTATGTTGACTTGCTGTTGATTTTGGAAAATCTTCAACACGTGTAAGTCCTAAGGACTCTAGGCATACATTTAAATTATATACGTGCGGAAATTGAACATGTGGTAGTTACACGTGTAAACTAGAATGAAAAACTGCACAGAAATATAACAAAGGATTTTCCCAGCACCTGTTGACTTAAAATGGTCTTCCGAACAAGCTCCAGGTAAAGAGGATATTTCTTTAACTTCAGTTTTAGCATAAAAGAAAAAAAAAAAGAAAATATTTTCTGGTGATCATAATGAACCAAAATCTTGTACGAAAGTATTGAATTTTGAGATAGGGTTAAAACTCTAAATGGGAAACATTTTATGAAGGAAAACTTAAAACCTGGTTGGTTTTATTTTTTTGTGTAGAAAAAAATATAGGAAAAGATCTATTATTGACCTAAAAGAACTTCTACTGAAATTAACATGCTCAAGTAGCAATGAAGAATGTGGCTCCCATTTTTGACTGCAAGGTATTTTGTAAGGCAGGTGACAAGAAAACAGGATATAATGCTGAACATTAGAGTACAGAAAATATGAGATTTGGCAGCATTTCCTTCAAAATGGAAAGAGATTTAGAAACCTGTGTTGGGATTTGTTTCACCTGTCTTTCCCCATGTACAATGCAGGTGACTGTAGCAGAGCTAGATATCCAGGAGCTTTTCAGTCAATGGACACTTTTAGGGCATGATTCATCTCACTGCACTTTAGATGTCCAAAATAGGGCAAATGAATTGTGTCATGTAAATGCATATTCCTCTCTGTTGACTAACCATGTATTTGATCAGTTGGGAACCAGCTGGACGGAATATAAGAGTCGGTGAGATGGATCTACCCCAGAAGTGACAATAATAATGGTTTTGAAAGAAACACTTTACAGAAAACACCAGCAATTTATTTACATAATCAGAAATAATTAGACACTGTTTCAGAAAAGCCAAATAAACATGTCAAGGCACTTTAAAAATCCCTACAGTCTTTAATTCAAAATGCAGAATGCCAACAATCTAAGTAACTGTTTTTCCAGTTTCCTTTTTCTTTTTTTGGTTGGGATAGATATTTTCCTTGATCCTTTTTTTTTCCCCCCCTCAACAAGAATTGCTTCTATTATTTTCTTCACTTCTTCTGCAAAGATGGTTTTTCTTTTTGAAGTATGTGTATTTGTTCCTATTCAGCTGGATTTCCCCTCCATCCCGAGTAATTTATAATCCACTCCAACTCTTGGAGACAAATCAGTTTGCTCCTGGAAGTAGCTTGCTTGGATTTTAGCTGAGAAACTGCTGCAGGGTGAATGGAGCAAGCACGCTTATGTTTTGTAAAGTATATGCAGTTTGTAGTGATCTGGTGGTGTGCTGCTTCTGCTAGCCCACAGCTAAGGGCATCCTGCCTTCCTGGCTACTAGGTTTTGTTCTGAGGCCCTTGTGTCTAATGAGCAGCATAGCTGGATATCAGCAATATGTTCTGAAGAGCATGAGTAATCCCTGGTGTCTGAGAATAGAATTAGGATGGGCAACCCAATGAGAAGCCAGTAATTCCTCCTTATTTCAGCCTCTGTGTGCTCTGAGTCACACTTCAGATGATGCCCTGAAGTCAGTCGAAAAAAGAGCTGAATTTCAGTGCAGCTTAAGGGTGCACCACCATTGCTGGGGAAAACACTTGTCCATTTAAAACTCCTTTTAACCAGGGCAACTAATTCAATGCAAGGGGAATTTGCATGGGCAGAACAGCTTGCCTTGCAGCTGTCTTGGCCCTTATATTTTTTACATTTTACTCCAATAACTTCACTTCATAAAAAGTATCCTTAACTAGCAATGGGGAAAACTGCAAAGGAAGTGTACATAGGGTAAAAAAAAGACAGCTGAACTTCAGTGGAACTTGGCAAATATTTTAGTGTCTGCTTTGCCCAGGAATTTGTGTTGGCTGCTCTGGTTGTAGCTGTGGTGACGGGATGTATTGGAATTCTTCTGGGATTTGATTTTCAGGGAGGTGTTCCCCTAGTGCAGCCATTTGCATTGCAGGACAAAAGCCAAGCTCTAGCTAATAGAAGTTGCAAGCAAATGTCAGTCTTTTGGCAGACTTGACCACTGCTACCTGTTGCAGGGCTTACTGAGGTTCCTCTGAGGCCAGTGGCATTGTCCTGGACAGTGTTGGACCACTGGCTTTGATCCACTGCAGCTGTTGATCACAGCGGGCAGAGGTGTAAGCATCCATGACCTCTAGAAATGGCACCCTTCAAAGAAAAGCTTAAAATATTTCTTCTATGCTTACCTTCTCCAAGATTTTTAATGAAGAGCTTTGCAATTAATATCGCAGGGATCTTGCATCAACCACAGATGTTGCTTGTAAGTCCTACTTTAATCTTGTAATATATTATATATTGCTTCTCCTGATTCCTTCTCCTTATGAATTTAGTTAAGCCAAATGTATGCTTGTCCTTTCATATACCTTGATTAACTTAACCACAATCCTGTATTCTGCCCGCTTCAAATCAAGTCAGTTCTACAACAGAAACTTTTGTCAGCGTTATCAAGTCATTTAAATGTACAGCATTGTTCTTGGTTTTAGGAGACACAAGCATGTTCCTCTAGTCTTGTCAGCAAACTGACATTAGCAGCACAGTTTAATGTGCTTGCAGACCAGGTATGTACCATTCTGGCAAAAATGTTTCTTGCAAGGGTCTGCACTGGACGGGAGTTCCTGAAGCTTGCCTAGGTGCTCTTCTGTTGAGGATAATAACAATAAATAATTAATAATAAAGATAATAATAAAGATTACCAATAGATTATAATAAAGTTACCACATGCATTTTGAAGATGGGAGTGGTTCCATATTTAGCGCTGGAAGGGCTGTCCTGCTCCCTGGCTTCTCAAACTCCCCTCAGAGAAGGGAAGAACCTGCTCCCATCATAGGACAAAACCACTAGTGAGTTTTGTGAGGAAGGGAGGACGCAAAACTAACCTGTGGTCTATCAGTACAGGGAAGGCAGAGACAACAATGCCTTTCGGATATGACTGTTCAGATAATACACATTGCATTCTTCAGAATATTACCTCTCATCAGTCTGGTTTGCACTACCCAGGAAGCATGCAGTCCAAGAAGCCATAAACTTTCTCCATCTAGAATGAAGTCAGGTGAAATCCTCTCTGAAAAGTAGGAGGAAGCCGGCTGGGTAGCAGAGTGACATCTAGTATAAAGCATTTTAAAATCTGAAAAAAAAGATAGCCCATGTATTACTGGAAGATGACACCCAACATCTACCTGGAACCAAGAGTTAGATACTGAAAGAACATGGGCTTTCCTTGGGATTCAGTGCTTCAGGTTGCACAGCGTATGAAGGCATTAAGGCATTACCTAAGGTGTCACTGCAGAAAATGCAAGGTGCAGGACGAGGTATTTCAGAAACGCAGCAGATTCTTCAGCTTTGGGACCATATTAGGTGTGGAGGTTTTCTTATTTGGAGGGAAGGGGAACTAGGCAAGACATCTGCTTTGCTCTGGAAAGGATTTTCTTTCAATTTTCTATGGTGGTAGCTATGGTGGAGGTGGGTGGCCTCTTATTCATGCGTACAGTGAACTGCTAATTGGGAAATCTGTGTAGGTTAAATGAGCTTTGTCCTACTTTCACTGAAGTCAGTAGGGAGGTTCTTGGTGACTTTTTAAAAAGGGATCAGAATCTGTATCTTAAAAGACTCTTACTTATATTAATACAACAACATTGCTAAACATATCTTGACTTGCGTGCAATCCTAGGTTGTACTACAGAGCCCTACGAGGTAGTGGGGTGTCTGACCATTAACGTGGGTCTTTTTTTGTTTGACTTCCTACCTTCAGACAGCGCAGTTTGGGGCAGCTGGTCAAACGAAAGGTCCACTGACTGGCTGGAATGATTAAAGCAATGTGCTTTTTCCTTGGGTGACAAAAACCAAGACCTGGTCTCTTTACAGTATGGGTGTTTTAGGCAGAGAAAGTTAAAAACCATCCCCCAGAGAATATAACCAGCAGACATATCCAGAAGATTTTCTGATCCACCTAACTAGACTGCTTTCACCCTATGGTGGCAGGAGTCATGATGGGACTGGAGCCATAACGGTCTAAGGCTGTACAGAGAGAGAGTCTGAAACGTGCTGTTTCTGTTTCAGATGTGAAGGTGCCTTACACGCCGAAAAGCTTGTGCATATTCCTCCAATAACACTAGTTGCCCCCCCTCGAAGGCACTCTCTAAAAATTTCACTTTCTGTTTTTAAGAGGGTGAAGCTAATCAGTCTAAAACAAAGTAACTGTTTCTGAGATTCTTTTGTTACAGATGAAAAGTTGCAGACACCTACATGTGTCTCACCCCTATTTTCTAATGTTTTTCTGTTTCACATTTCAATATACTCTTCAATATTAGCCTGCTGTCCATTTTTTGATAAATTGCACCCTGTGGTTACTCCACACTGTATTTCTGTCTGTGCTGTTTTTCAACTGCAGTTTTGTTATTTTTAGAACTTTATCAATAAATAGTCATGTGGGTGGTTTTGTTTGTTTGGTTTTTCATAAAGCTTTTTTGTTACACAAAATAATCTACAAAATACTGTCTGGACTTCTTTTGATGTCACTGGCATCTGGTTCTTAATCTCTTAAGTCTTGCTTTCCAGAAACCTCTTGGATAACTAGACTATTTTTATTCAGAGATACTGAAGGCTGGTTATTATCATGGGAATGGCAGGTGATCACACCTACAGTGCTATCCAGACTCCCCACTGCTCTGCAGCTGCTGAAGTTTCCACTCAGAGTTATGCTTTAGAAGAAGTGCCTGAGCTGTTCGTGTGCCTATTCTATAACTCAGCACCCATCTGGAAAGACAACTGCATTTCCTTGTGTTCCCTCGATTATGCTCTTTTCTGTAGGAAAACCAAAGCACAGCTGTCTCAGTCTCTAAAAAATAGGCTGCTGCATTTCATTGTCCTGACTCACCGGCCATTAGAAAGGTGGTTATAGGCTGAAATTTGCTGAGATGCGGCAAGCGTGCGGGTGGATGTTATGTCTGTAATCACCAATGTCCGTAATAAAGGTGTTGCTTTATAATGTTCCTTTAATAGGAAATGGTAACACGGCTGGTGATTTTTCTTCCTGCTGCTCTAAAACGATCCATCGTTCCATCAAAGAGTGATGGAAAAAAAGAGTAACTATTGTTAAGCCCCACGGAGCATCCGACCACCTTCTCCAGCAGCATAAAGCGTTTCTCTTCTTCTGTTACTTGACTGAGTATTGAGTTCTAGGCTTTTGCCCTTATCCCTCGGTGTCTTACCCACATTCCTGGCTACAGTCCAGTTCTTTCTGTTAAAATACTGCAGTTGCTTTTGTGCCGCAGCATATGTCTTGACGGATGGACACTGAAATCCCAGGCTGTGCTTCTGCTTGACTTTTGTTGACTGACTTAAAGATTTGCCACTTGGATGTGTTACGTATTAGTACTTCTCTTTAGTGTTTTTGATAGAACGCTTTTGTGTTACATTTGAGGTTTGGATTTAAAAGAGGAAAATCAATTTAAAGTTTCCTTTACATCAGGAAGACTAGAAAATGGTCACTGCATATCAAAACTGATAAAAAAACCTGGAAAAAATCTACAGAAAGTAAGCAAAATTAATATTGTGTAAAACCTTAATGAACAATGGAAATTGTTTCTAATAAAAGGAACTCTAGGCCAAGCCTAAATAATCTACTCTGTTACAAATGTCTACCTAATTATTGGTTTATCCTTGAGGTAAATTCTTTTTAATTGGCTTTCAGAAAGTCTGAATGGAAAACCCCGATGATGTTACATGTTTCTGTCACAATTAGCCGGGAAAGAATACTCACACCTTTTGGTTTTGTTGGTTGGGTTTGTGGTGGTGTGTGGTTTGTGGGTTTGTTTTTTTTTTTTTTTTTTAATGCTTAAAATCTGTTTTACCCTACTTGCCTCCTAGCTTTGGGCTTGGTCTGTTCAGGGTTATTTTCATTTTAAAGACCCCCTCCTCCCAACCACGTCGGAAGAACAGGAAGAAATGTGAGGGAGAAAAATCCTTTTACACCTGAAGATGGTATGAGCATCAGCAAAACGATTTTCACTTCAGAAGCAATAGCAAATCAGTATTTAGGTGCATCAGGGCGACAAATAGAGCAGTTAACACAGTGGAAGGATAAATGGTATATTGCTGAGAAGCTGATGTCACTCAGCAATGTACTTTTCAACACCTGTCTAGTTCTGTGCAAGTGGATAGACCCACTTTGGGAGCTATCCTGTGTGGTAAACATTAGAAACCTATTTCAGGACTGAGCTGATCTGCAGTTGCTGGTGTCCCCCCAGCTCACCAGAAGCCCCCAGCCCCGATGCACGCGTGGACAAGGCAGATGCCTTTTGTTCTGTTGCACTAAGCTCTTCTGCATTCCTCCCACGTACGGTCTCGTATCTCGTTGCCTGTTGTTGCTCTCCCGACTACCGCGAGGTAGACTTCGGTGGAGGAACCGTGGGGGAAGAACCTTTTGTTTTCCACAAACAAATGAGCAATCAGTTCGTTAATTCAGAAAACTTAAAGTCTCGCACTTAGAAACAAAAAACCCTTTCATTTCTGGCATGCCAGGTGGCACTGTTTTGTTTAGGGATGATTCAGGGCTACTGCAAGTCAGTGTTTACACTGATTATAAATATTAACTGCTACCGGTCGGGACAGCGCAACACCGAAAAAGAAACGATGACAAAGACTGGGTATAAAATTATGCCTTATATAATACTAAAGCGAGAGAAGACCTGGAAGGCGGCATTTAGGATTAAGAGCGTGACAGGCACCACCCCCCC
>NW_010523000.1:0-1332 GCF_000687285.1 Phaethon lepturus
ACTCCCCCCCGAGTCCCGGCTGCCAGGCTCAGAGCGGGCTGCGGGACCTGCAGCTCTGTCGCTGCAGCGAGCCCCCGCCGCTCCACAAGCCTCTTTCCACCTCCAGCTAATAATTCATTAACGATATTTCAACCCCAGAAAACGGATTTCGTTAACAATAACGACATCTCAAAAAAGTTCTGTCTTCGTTTGCCTCGTGCCTCACCTCAGCCTGTATGAACATTGGTCAGTCTCAGGGTTTGTTTGTCACTCGGGTCATTAGTTAGATGTTATAATTAACACAGTAGCCAATTAATAACATATGGGTAGGCACCACCACAAGGAAGTAATAAAACAAGTCATGAACATCCTTCCCAGCTGTGACCTCATTAGTGCTGAATGACAAAAGTTAATGCAACTAAATCAGGCTGAAGTAGGTACACACGTTTTCAGTCTCAAATTATTATTTTGTAAATCTATCAAATAAGCTTTCATTTTAAAAAACAGAAAGTTTATGAATTTCGTGGTATTCTCGCGCTGAGTGCCTTCCCTTCCCAAGAAAGTCTGTAATTTGTAATATCAGCAAAAAAGGATTTCAGAATAACTTTTTCCAAACACACTTTGCTTGCAACGTCTCGCCAAGGAACTTCTGGAGCAGTGTCCTGCCCGAGGCAGGCGTCCCGCCCTAACCCTGCTCCCCTGTTCCGAAATGGGACCTCACTAGTCACAAAATTGAGAGGGTACAAATCCAAAGTCCAGAAGCTCTTTCTCCACTGGCACTTGTCTGAAAGACAACTTCTACCAATACAAAACCCATCCCGAATAAAATGGCAACGATACGACTGATTGAAAGGGAAAATTCATAAGCTGCATATCCACGCAGAGCAAGGATTTCCCAGTGTAGTTACTGCTCAGCTCCACTCAAGAAAAAAAGAACAAAAAAATAAATTTGCTAAGAATAGTTAGAGCAGTCAGCAGGGTAGACATGGTGCTAACTGGGAAAGAAAGGTCTGTTTCTCTACGCCTGCGAAGGTACACACGCGTTCTGTACCCCCCGAACCTGCCGGGACACAGCACGAGGGGCAGAAAAGGACTTCAGGGGGCTCAGTGAGGTCCACCCTAGAGCTTTGCACCACAGCTCCAGCTTCCCAGGACCCACCAGAAACGGGACCCTCCCAAGCGCGCCCACCTCTCAGCGGGAAGGACAGACTGCCGCCCATCTGGGGGCAGAGGTTCAGAACGGACACCGCGGCGGGGCAACAGGCAGGGTCACGGCCGTTACAAAGGGAACAACTGGCACATTCCCCCCACTCACATCCACATGAACCAGAATGGCCAAACCTACCAAGACTA
>NW_010523000.1:1437-1869 GCF_000687285.1 Phaethon lepturus
AAGCCCGCCCCCCTCCCAGCGGGAAGGACAGACTGCCGCCCATCTGGGGGCAGAGTTTCAGAACGGACGCCACGGCGGGGCGACAGGCAGGGTCACGGCCGTTACAAAGGGAACAACTGGAACATTCCCCCCACTCACATCCACATGAACCAGAATGGCCAAGCCTACCAAGAATAACGCTACCGCAGCGTGCTCACACAAAACACCCGCAGGCCTTCACCCGCAAGTCTTTTCTCAGGGCGGGACCTCCATCATCCTTCCACGAGGTCGTTAGTTAATCACGCCAGGGGCTTCACCTGCCCCTCCCGGCACCGGCAGTCCAAGCTGAGGAGCACCACGCACCTCGGCATCAAAGCGCATCTCGCAGCTACCGCCCTGCTCGGACGACCCCTGAAATACGCGTGCGGTTGCTGCAACAGCCGTGCTCAAATT
>NW_010523000.1:1946-3645 GCF_000687285.1 Phaethon lepturus
CTGCAACAGCCGTGCTCAAATTCAGGACCCGCTCTGGAGCTTAACATCAAGCTACGCCTCTGCAGGCTATACGATACGTACAGGTATCGTTCAGGTAGTGCTGTACGCTCTAGAAATAAGTCTGGCCAATACAGAAATCCATCAAAAGTTCTATACTGAAGATCCGTTTGTCAATCAGCACTAATTTTAATAGAAACGTTTCCTTAACGTTCAGGAAAGAAGGGAGAGCACAGAATAAGCCCCCAACACAGTCATGCCCTTAACACAAGGCTCCCTAACTTTTGTTTCTAACTAACTAGAGGTAAGATAGTAGAGCAAGTTGCACTGCTCCAACGTGAAGACGACAGTGTACGCTGTTCACCTTCATTAAGGTTGGAAAAGACCTTTAAGACCATCAAGTCCAACCGCCAACCCAACACCCCCACGCCCACTAAACCATGTCCCGAAGCGCCATGTCCACACGTTTCCTGAACACCTCCAGTGATGGTGACTCCACCACCCCCTGGGCAGCCTGTGCCAGACTCCATGGTCTTAAGTTCACGACTTCCCCCCCAGCGCCGGGGAGCACAGTTCAGGTAACACACACAGCTTTGCTCTGACCAAAACCGAAACAATCAGCTTGGACCCAGAGCTGCAGAGAGCCGGGTCAGCCGTGGGGCCAGCTCCCCGGCCAGGCATCGCCACTGTCCTTGACCCAGGACAACACACCAGGGTCAATATTTTCTTCTCGTGTTGCAGCGTGCCGTGACCCGCGCTGCTGTCGGTATGTCGGACTGAAGCAAGGATCAAGCTGACGTCTCTGATGACTCTGTCTTGCCTCAGCTCTCCAGCATTGTCGGACGAGCCAGGGTCTAATCTGCCTGGCTAATCCCAAGACTGGTATTCTCATGAAGACTCAAAACAACGTGATTATCGCAATTTTGGATTTCAAAAGGAGAGAAACTGTCCAAGCTGGAAATAGCACGTTCCCACCTACCTTCCCAGCTGGATGACCACGGGCTGGGGACCCGATGGCCTTCCCAAGCAGGCGGAAGGGCAGAGCCAGAACCGCGGCAGGGCAGGGAGGCCGGTGCCTGCCGGCAGCCATTCGTCTCGGCTGCGGTCGCTGTCCCTTGCCAGCTGCGGAGGAAGGAGGCGGCGGTGAGAGACACAGCCAACATGGGGACGGGCACAACAGCCCGACACAGCAGCCGGTGACACAACCCAGAACTTCCTCGGGTCTCCAGACACGGTACAACGCAGCAGCTCCTCACTGATCTCTTCCTACACGGCAGAGTGTGTCGAGAGCTGCACCTCACACGCTGCAGGGTCTGCCCCCAGCCCTGGCAGGCTCCGTCTCCAGGAAAACCGACAGACAAAACTTCAGGCAGGGCTGAGTTTTGGGAACTCTTCCCTTGCCACCAGTGACCAAAAGGTCACCTTCTGCCAGCGCCCGGTGAGCAACGGAGGCATGAGCATCCCTCTGGTCACGCCAGCCTTTCCAGCAGGCCGCCTGGTGCTCTGGATACCTGAATTTTGGGCACGGAGAGCAAGGTGGTGGTACACTGACAGTGAGTAAGGAGGCCGGCGGAGCAGAGAGCTGTAGGAAGCTCCCACAGCCGCCAGCCCGTGGGAGGAGAGAAGGGGTACACGCACGAGGCCAGAGTAACCCCCCGGGGCCACTCACCCGCTGACAGGCTCCGAATTGGGCCGGAGCCCT
>NW_010523000.1:4062-5243 GCF_000687285.1 Phaethon lepturus
CACGCACGAGGCCAGAGTCACCCCCCGGGGCCACTCACCCGCTGACAGGCTCCGAATTGGGCAGGAGCCCTCAGGAGACCTGTGTAAGCATCGGGTGGGCAACCGGCCGCAGCTCAGTTATCGCTCCCACGCAGCGATGGTCTAAAGGCCACTAAATTACAGGAAATGAGACATCAGCGTACTCTGATAGCGGAGGCAGCGTTCCTCCTCCCCACCCTCCCAAACCTACACCGCAGGGCACCGAGGGCCAGCTCGGGAGCCCCGAGAAGGGGCAGAGGGGAGGCGGTGGGGGTCGGGCAGCAAGAGAAGCAGCCGGGAACGCTGACCCACCAGAGCAGCCGTCACCACCAGTGCAGCACCAGGACAGTCTCCGGCAGGACAGTCCCGAGGCAGGTGGCTCGGAGGAAGCCGCCATCCCGGGAGGAGCAAAGCGTCCTGCGCGCCAGGCAGATGGGGACGGGGCTGGAGAAGAAACCTCCTCCAGGTGAGGAGCGAGGCACCGGGGCTGCGCTTCGACCGCCCGCCTGCTCCAGCCGCGCAGCTGCCGAGGCGGCACCACTCAGAAACACAGCGTTTTCCCATTTTTAGCCCCATTTAAAGTATTACGCACATTTACAGACCATTTTCTCACTTATTTGAAGACACTGGTTATTAGTCACTGAAAAATGGATGCAATTCCAAGTGACTTGACCTGTGATTGGAGTGTGATTTGGGTCACTACTGCGTTTCATCTGAGCATGACGGTTTCGGTGTTTCGCTCCATTATAGCGGATAACCCAAGGAATATTTATGGTATTCCTTCCAGAAGCCAGACTCACATCATTATGCCGGCACACAGGGACGCCTCCCTCCGTGCAGATATGACTAATTGAGCCTCAAACTGTCATTCAAAGTACAGATCAAAAGTTTCAGGCAAACCTTGAACACAGCAACCACCTCTGAAAAGCTCCAGTGATGAGATTCACGACCACAGGTTAAAATGCTCTTAGCCTCAAATTCAAGACGTGACCCAAGACAGCTGGAGCAATAGAAGACTTGGAAAGAAGTCCAGTTTCTGTTAAGTCTAGTTATTACCAAAGAGATAGCGTGTGGGGCTGCCATACCGTCCCTGCTGAAAGGCGGGGATTACCCCAGGATTAAGAGCAGACCCGCCGGCCAGTGACACGGTGGGGGGGGGTGCC
>NW_010523000.1:5274-5933 GCF_000687285.1 Phaethon lepturus
CAGCAGCCAAAGCGGCGCGGGTCTGGGGTCTGCCTCTGTCAGGCTTGCAGGTGAGCCAGGATGAAGCCCCCACCGTGCACACACTGCCGTGGTACTGGATTCATCCTGCTCAAGGCTGGGGAGCGAGAAGTCAAATGTCAACAGTTTGGGAGTTTCTGAATGCGGTGACAGCGGTCACAGCGCTGGCGTACGACCACGCTTCCCTCAAGCCCCCGTACGGACACCGCCAGGACGGCCAGTCGGCCAGCCCAGCCGGAAGGGCTGGCACAGCTTCGGTCCCCGCGGTACCGATTTCAAAATGCAATTTGAGTAAAACGCAGATAAGCCTGTCTGCATCCAGCGGCCACAGCTGCCGTCCCGCCTGACCGGAATTCAATGCAGTTGTCAGGACAGGGTTGTCAAGAGGCAGTTTGAAATTTGGCCTCCTTCACGCCGCTCCCCACCACTGAAAACAGCAACATTTAGCAAACGTACAGCCTGGGAAGCTTGAGCAGCCTGCCTTCGCGTGCCCGCAGACATCATTTCCCAGCCCAGGGGAGCACTCCGCAGCCGCATCCCTGCACGGAAACACACTTCGACCCTGCACAGGGTGGGTAAAACAACTTTCCGGCCGCACGCTATCGCCGGCAGCCCCGAGCCTTTTTCTGAATGGCAGGTGC
>NW_010523000.1:5948-7295 GCF_000687285.1 Phaethon lepturus
CCCCGAGCCTTTTGCGGAATGGCAGCTGCTCCGTTCAGCAGCTTGTGACTACGCAAGCAAATCGTTTCGACCAGAGACCAAAGCACACACGCATGCCCCGCCGGCGACGGGCGGCTCCAGGCTCGGTGCTCTCGCACAACGCCCTTGCCCGGGCAGGCAGAGCCGTCGCAGGTCACGCTCCTCCACGGGGGGGTTTCAGGCAGCCCCTCGGGCTGGACGCAAACCCGGCGTAAGGGGGGCGGTGGGAAGGGGTCTGCCCTCCCCGGCTCTGCCGTAACGCAGCCCTCCCGCCCCTGGAGTTACAAAGCACTTTGCCAAGTTGGCAAGTGCCAAGTAACAGAGACGCCGAAAATGCGCTGCCCGGTCCCCAAAACGGCGAGTGTCTGGGACACAATGTCACCACGCCAGCGGGGAGGAACAAAACGACAAAGAAACTCCAAAGAAAGGCCTCGCCGGTGCCCGGCTCCGGTTCTGCTGCCCACCGCACAGCCCAGGGTTAACTGCAATACGGTAAAACCTGGAAATGATTTTCAGGCACTCGGAAGCTCAGTATCTCACCATGCAACCTGGAAAATAAGCAAAGAGGAAGGAAAAACACGATGCAGAAAGGAAAACAACCCCGAATCTTTGTGCTGAAAAGCCCTAGAAAGATTCTGTCACCACCAGAGGCTCAGCTGACGCCTCACTGCATTATCAGTGATAATTAAACAGCAAAGACAGACTAACTTAAATCAAAAGGACGCGTCCGCTAATATAATTCAGACTATTTATCCACCCACCGTATATTCTAGTGGATATTGTTAGTGATGAAGGTATCAAATTCCAGAAATATGAAAGCACAGGAAACACAATCTCGATTTCAGCATAAAAATAAATCTATTTTTCATTGCAACAGATAGCATTAAGATACATTACAATATTATCTAACAGCATAGCCAGGAGTTGGTAAATAAGTTTCCCTCCCCCCAACTTACCCGGCTGTATGTGTGTCTCTTGCTCTGGGCCATGCTGCCGCTGGCTTTTCTCTTTATTTTAAAGATTTATTATTTTTAGATAATGGTCTCAGTTCATGGCCAGCAGTAATTCAGCAGAGGTTTTTCATGTTGCAGCCGATCTAACCATCCCTGTGTCCCCACAGCGAGGCTCTGCTGGGCCGCGCAGAAGGGGGAAAAAGCCCTTTTCTGGCAGAGGATTCTTTAATACAGGGATATACAAAAATCCAGCCCAGCTGATGGAGACTACTCTGCGCTAGTGCTGCTCCAGACTTGTCACCGGCGCTGCCAGCTCGCTGGGTCCTAACGCTACCCAGCTCCTGGCGGCGCCGCAGGAGGCCTCGGCTCAGCCACC
>NW_010523000.1:7413-7868 GCF_000687285.1 Phaethon lepturus
TCCCTCCTGCCCGGCGCCGACCAAGAAGCCGCTGGACACCCCTGCAGCGGCGCTCGGCGTGCCTCCATGCAGCACGCCTCCCACGCTCCCTCCGTCCCCCCTTGCCCGGTGCCAAGCTGTGTCCCCATCAGCCACGCCTGGCTCTTCCTGTCCCCCCGGCACCACATCCCTCCACGGCGAAGTCCGAGGAAAAATAACGCCAACGCCCCACGGCCGCGTACGGCGCCCCAGAACCACCAGGTAACGGTGCGCCCACAACCCGCAGATGGGAGGCACAGAGCCCAAACAGTTAATTGTGGTGCATTTTTAAAAATCAATAACTGTTTGTTCCCTGGTTGATCTGAATAGCTGTCTAATTAAAGTCATCAGCCCCTCTTCTCAGAGCTGTCTGCAGCGTTAATTGCTGCCTGTGAAACGGCAAGCGGGGCTAACAGAGGGGCTTTGGCAAGCCACTG
>NW_010523000.1:7899-10453 GCF_000687285.1 Phaethon lepturus
GCCCAGCCGCCCCGTGCTGCAGCTTCCTCTTCCTCCACGGCTGCGAGACACCAGCGCCCACCAGCAGCCCGGGACCCTGGGCCCAGCCGTCCCCCCCGGGACACCAACACACCGGCTGTCTCCGGGGCGGGAGCCGCACCACGAGTCTTCATGGCTGTTTGCATCCTCTTTTAGCACCTGCCTGCAGTGACCGTAAAGGAGGCAATGAACTACCTGAAGGGAAAGACCAACGTCATCAGGAAGATTTTAAAAGGGTGGAGAGGAACTTGCTCGGGAAGTTCTTGATAGGTCAGTACGGGAGCTGAATTTTTCAAAATACTTGTATTAATGAACGTATCCTCTGGTCCCTTATCCAGCTGCATATGAGTCCCAAGTATTCTATGAAAGGCAAACAAGAAATGCAGACTTCGCATCAGCGACCTTAATGCCCGGACCTCAGCTGAAATTTTGCTTTAGGAACTGCACGTCAGAAAAGTTGAAACCACAGACACACACCAAGAAAGCAGAGCACGGCACCGAACAGGGGTGGCACGTTCAGATAGGGGAAGACCAGAGCATCTCACGGGATGAAGCAGATGGCCTTCAAGGACACAGCAATCGCATTCAAGGGAACAAACTTTAAGACATTCACCCGGGGGGGAACAACAAACAACTTAACTAGAAACTAGGACTTTATCATCACAGGGATGACCAAGAACTCAAGCAGAGCAACCCCCAGACACTCGCTGATCACCAGAGCTACCAACTGCCCACGGTGAGCAAACAGAAAGACAACCGCGCCCGCCAGACGGGAAAACCCTGCTGCTGCTCCAGGAGCTCCACGAGACCGCTTTGAGCAGCTACAGGGTTTTTGTCAAAGGACAATTACATTTCTCATGCAAAGCAAAGGTTAAATTATCCATTAGATAAGCTCACTGCAGTCAACAAACCTACTCCGTTACTCCAGATGGCCAGCACAAGGGGAAAGTTAAAACCTGCCCGTCACTTCCTAAGCAACCTTCTGCAGAGACGTGGATGTCCAAGCTGAAGTCATTGTTCCCCTTCTCTATGCTGTTTTAAAGGAAACAGTTACATATACAGAAATCCAACCCAAAAGCCTCCGAGAAGGTTACAAAAAGGCAAGTGTCTTCCCATACCCCTCAACTCTGTCAGCTCTAGGAGAGATCAAGGACATTAGGTGCCAAAGCCTGCATTATGTGAACAAAACCCAAGTCAAACGCGACCAAAACTAGTCGACCACAATGACATTATGAAAAAGCAAGACCAGCATCAGCTCGGCTAGCCCTGCGCCGCTCGGCTGAGCCAGCGCAGGAGGAACCCGATCTCCAGCCTCTCCCAGCCTTCCCACGCATTATAAATACTTCTTGTACCTGCACGACCTGTCAGGCAAAGGTTCTCAAAGCTCTTCATGAAAACCTCAAGCCCAGGCCAAACCACAGGGATCACCAGAAGAGAAGAACACAAAGCAGCACCAAAGAGAGCTGGAAATACCAGATGGTGATGTGCTGGCTGACCAGAAACAAACCAGTTTGTCCCAGCTCAGGTCGCTCTTTCTCTACTGACTGCAGTACGAACAAAGCCGACCCCTCTGGGAGGATCACAGTCCTCCCCCTGCACTGATCTTTAAACAAAAAGGAGGGGTGGGAGGCATCGCTGCTGCAGCCCCCAGCAGCAAAGATGGTTTCAGAGCATGAGGTGTCCCTCCTTCCCATTGCAGACAAATTGTTTGTCCCAGTTATGGGACAAAGAAACCGCCAGACTAAAAATACCCCTTCTGTCGACTTTCCCTCATCCCTCTACAAGGGCTGTACATGCGTTAGGGCTTCCTACTCTGCTCAGGCTCACAAGACTAGGACTCTGCTGGTTCCTCTCTAATAAATATTAAACCAAAATTTTTCCTATTTAGAAAATCCATCAAGTGCTTTTAAGCACAGATGGAAGTTCCACCTCCAGCTTCAGAAGTCTCCAATGACTCACTGACAGAATCTGGGAGGTTACGCTGGAGGAAACAGCACCGTATCTCACCTTTTTCTAATATTCTTCTTCTCTGCAGCAACTACTGGCCACTGTTAAGACAGGCTCCTGGCCAAGATGGACTTTTGCTCTGACCCAGAATAGACATTGCGTCGTGCTCTTCTCCAGCGTGAACTACATCCATACATTTACTATTTTTTTTTTTTCTTTATAGCCAAGGTCCACTGGATTTTACCAACGAGGGAGCTATCTACAGGCTGCATCTCTGCAGAACCAGGCAAGCCCTGACCTCTTTCAGGCCGGGAGATGCAGCAGCGCACTTCAAAGTCTCTGAGAGACTGGAAGTCTGGCGACGTGCCCGACCACGGAGACCCACGTAGAGCTCTGCTTCAGTCCTGGCTCAGGAGCAGAGGTTGCCACTTGTCTGCCCTGGAGCAACAGCAGCAAACGAGCTCGAGAGGGATCTGCCGGCGAACTGCCCCACAGCCAGCCGTCCCTCCTGCTCAGCCGGGGCTCAGGGGCAGGAAAGCTCCCGGCTGGGCAGCAGCGAGGCTGCCGGAGCACGTGGGTCCAGCCATGC
>NW_010523001.1:0-255 GCF_000687285.1 Phaethon lepturus
GCCCCCAGCCCCGTGCGCTGAGACCACAGCCTGGTTGCAACCAGCCTATCCCCGCCTGGGAGTTTCGTAAGGGACGTGGCCACTTTGGACCTTTTTATAGCACAAATAGTGAGAGCGGCCAAGAATCACCGCTAGCAGCTCTGCTTTTTGATTTGCAAAGCCCCTGGTCCCCCCGCCCTGCCCTGCCTCGAGGCATCGCATGCCTGCGGAGAGCCCCCGCCGCGGGAGACCCCCCGGCTCCCCGCCGCGGCAGAG
>NW_010523001.1:529-2484 GCF_000687285.1 Phaethon lepturus
CGGCCGGGGCTGGCGCCAGCCCATTGTGTTCGCTTTTCCTGCGCGCGCCAAGCTCGCGGCTTGGGGGAAAAATGGTCATTAAAATGTGAGCGTGACCCCAGCGCCCGGGGGGTTGTGGGGAGCAGAAAACTGGCTCGCTCAGGATTTTACACTCGGAAACTTGCTCCTTTCAGTGAAATGGGATATTTCGGGTGGACGTATACGTGGTCTACTGACTTTATGGAAAATAGGCTGATCCTGCTCTATAGGAATGACTCTCCGCAAAGCTGGAAAGGGGCAGGAGGGCTCAGCATCCCATCCTCCCGATCCGCAGCGTACTTAACGTGCGGGTGGGATAACGGGGCCGCAAAGCATTGCGACACCAAAACAGCTTTTCCTTTAAGACCCTCCCCTCCTGGGGAAGCCGTGAAATACATTTTCCATTGGGCTACTTGGAGCGGCCACATCTTGCCGCTTGGCAGCCCAGCTCAGCACCGGCACTCCTGGCTTTGGCGAGAGTTTGGGGGAGCGCAGCGCGTGCTGCTCCTGTCTCTGCTGCTGCACCCATGGGCTCCTGCACCCTTGAGTTCCTGCTACCTTGCTAAAGGGGGATTCAGAGGCTGGATTTTAGGGATGCTTGTGCTCCCGAGAGGGAAGCGCGGGACTTGTGGGGGGACAAGGGCATCCGCTCATTGGTTGCTGCCCCAGCCCAAGCAGACAGAGCTGTTCCCGTCTCGGGAGCTCAAGCAGAGAGAGGTGACTCCTTCCAGTGTCCCAGAGGGACATGGCAGGGACCCCGTGAGCCTGAATCTGCACCCGTGGGGCCCCATCCTCATGTTTGGCGTGTCTGTTTGTCCATCCGCTCTGCTTTAACCCCTTGGCTGCTGATCCCAGGGGGTTTGCAGGTGCTCGTGGGCTGAGGGGCTTGAACAGGAATCGCGCCAGAGTGGCCCCGCGGCCGCTCTCATTTCTCCTGTTGGCATGTCAGAGCCGCTCTGGCTGCCGCTCGCTGCAAGTTTCAGCTCTCTCAATAAATACAACTGGTAAATCTATTAATTTTACAGCTCTAATTGATGTATTTCTGTAATTACCTTTTATAACAAGGCAATTAAACCCTATTAAAGATTATTAGCTAATTAAAACTTCTTTATACCCCCCCCCCTTTTTTGCAGGTTTTTTGGGGGTGGGACTAGAAGCCCATGGCAGTCAGGGCCTTGCAGGTCAGCACAACACATGGCGTGATGTGATGGGTTGGGATGCTGGACGGGGAGAGCTGGGTCCCATCCCTGCCTCTGCCACCGCATCTCTCTTTATCCTTGGGCATGTCACTTGCTGCCAGGGCTGCAAGAGAGGGCGACCGCTGCGTACACCCAAACCAGCGATTTTCGGCTGTCTGGGATCAGATGGAAAAAACTTGGAGACTGGGATGTTTCCCTCCTGGTAATAGGGTGGTTGGGGGTGTAGGGTTAACAGTGCTATGTCTTGGCGGCCCGAGAAGAGGGTTGGAAAGGGAAAACCCCCACCTGGAGATGGGGTGTGTCTGCTTTGGAAAGGACATAGCTGGAGAAACGGCCTCATGCTGGGACTGGGGGCGAGGGGAGCGCATCAGTTGGGGAGAGCACGTGGACGGCATCCATGGGATCAGGGTGGCTCGGTCCTGGGGTGCTCTGTGCCTGCAAAAGCAAGTGACAAAAAAGCAGGTGACAAAGGCTGTGCACAGCCTGGGAAGTGAACACCAGGGTCCTTGGAAAGAGCCAAAAAGAGCTGAAAAGCCATCAAAAAGCAGTCCACAGAGCTCCCGCCTGGGGCACTGCCGGGCCTGATGGCACGTCCCTTTCCCGCGTCCTCCGTGCTGGAGCTGACGCGTGGCGTGGGGGACCAACCCCCAGAGCAGCTGCGCTTCATCGCTGCCCACATGTGCACGTAGTGTCACAGAGCCACAGAAGGGTTTGGGTGGGAAGGGACCGTTCAAGGCC
>NW_010523002.1:0-1094 GCF_000687285.1 Phaethon lepturus
CGGGGGGCACGGCTCCTGTCCCCCCGCTCCCACCTGGCACTGTGTTGGCTGAGTTAGGTGAGAGGAGTCCCACCCTCTGCACAGACATGAAGGAAAAGAGAGAGAGAAAAAGTTCTGCAATCGAGTTGGTTTTTTCCCACCCCCGGAGGCTTTGGCATAAAGTTACTTTTTTTTTAATTTGTTCTCGCTCTCTTTTTTTAAAAAAATGTTTTCAACCGATGCGTTACTGAAGTCTCTCGCCTCCTGACAAAACCTGGGCTCCCTGCCAGCACATATTTCTGATAATTCATCCATTATTAAATGAAATCAAAGATATGAGTTTAAAAAAAAAAGACGACGTGGGACTGTTTGCATCCAAGAGAGGCTGTTTACAGCTGGGCTGGGAGTTTCTTTAACTGCAAAAGGATTTCTCCAAGGAAAACCCACCCAAAATGCTTGCCCTGCTCCTCAAACTGCAAACATCTCCGGGTGGCCGTGCCAAAACCCGGGAGTCCTACGGCGTTTTCCTGCCCGGATGAAGGCGATTCCCTCCTTGCTGTAGGCTGGGCTAATAGCAACCCTAATTCGGGTGGGTGCTGCTGGATCCATCCCCTCCCTGCCAGTGGGCTCCCCGGGGAGAGCCTGCAACCCATGGCCAGAGACAGCCCGACTGGCTCAGCCGGTCGTCTCCAAACTGGAGAGAGAGGAAAATCTGATGGAGAGGGAGGGGCAGAGCAATTGCGGCCTTTTCCCTTTAATAACCCGCGCCGCTTCCTCGAGTCCATATTTACATCCTTCTCGGCACACAAGTAGTAATTAAAGTCTCTCCGCTCAGGTCTAAACAGCAGCAGACCCTCTTGTTATTAAAAGCAGAGAGGCAAAGCTGAAAATAAACCTGATTTTTACGGGTAGGGAGCCACAAATCCCTCTCGATTTGCCTAACCGAGGGGGGCAGGATTTAGGGCCGTACGTCCATGCTCTGCCAGCGCATCCTTACGCTGCGTTTATCTCCAGGGGATGCCAGGGATCGGGAGCAGCTTGTGCCGCTGGTCCCTTCTCACATCATCTTTCAGCCGTTCCCACCACCCACCACGGAGCAAGTGGGTCTCGGGGCA
>NW_010523002.1:1116-1443 GCF_000687285.1 Phaethon lepturus
GGCCCCCGGCAAGAGGGGGCGAGCCGGGGCGGTGCTGGGAGCCGCTCGGCGGCAGCTCGGGCCTTACCGGAGCAGCTCGGGCCCTCCTCTCACTTGAAAGAAGCTATCAAAAAAATTTGAGAAAATTAATTATTGGCTAAGACTGCCAATTAAACTGATTTCCTCTGCCAGGGCATGGAAGGAAACGAGCTGGAGAAGCTCTTAATTGTTTAAAAAGGGCCGTCCTCCCGGCGTGGGACGAGAGCGCCCGGCCCCGCGTTCACAGGGACGGGAGGAGTTTGCCGGCGTCGGTGCCGACCTCGCACCTTGCAGGTGCTTTCAAAGAGG
>NW_010523003.1:0-1124 GCF_000687285.1 Phaethon lepturus
AGCCAGGGCCCCGGGCAGGTACCGGACGGTCAGCCCAGCCAAAAAGTACACGAAATGAAGCTTCACGGCTAAGGACGAGTAAGTCGGTAAGCCGCCTTTCCTCGCCATACGGAACGAGCGTGAAAATAAATCTCCCTTCACCCCTCCTGGCTTACACGGGCTGGGAGACAGCGACATTTACTGCGGGACCGCACTTCGTTCCGCTTGCCGCTCCGGTTTAAAACTTCCTCCCCATATTCTAGATTTACCTGCTGTATTTCCAGGCGCACCACGGTAAACACTGCTACCATCTCCGGTTAGGTTTCTCTTTTTTTTTTTTTTAAAAAAAAACAGGTGACTTTTTCCGCTTTGAAATTTATTTAACTCAAAATTGAACGCATCCTTAGGATTTCTGTTTAGCAGAAAGGCTTTTTAGTAAACTATATACACAATCTGAATTCCCTCGCAACGCCTAAATAAAAATTATTTCACAATGCATTTACAAGAAATGGTACAAAAAGAAAACAAAACCAAAGAGAAAACAAACAAACAAAATCCAGATACAATAAAGTTTCACAAAACCTAGGAAAAAAAATCCCAAACATTGCAGCCTCCAAAAGAAAAAAAAAAGTTTTATAAATAAACAAACAAATAACAAAAAAGAAAACCCAAACAAAACAAAACAAAAAAACACCACAAAACGCGAGAACATCTACAAAAAACTTTTAAGTGTTGTTTTGGATTTGCCTTAGTACATGAGTAATAAATGAGATCTCTGTCCCCAACACCTTCGAGTTAATTAGGCAACAAAAAGCCTTCGCAAGAAGCGATCCGTGACTGAAATCGTAGCGGTTCCGCGCGGTATAAAAGTTGGCATAGCCTACAACTCTGTGCGGTTATTATGGATATTTTTTATCTTTTCACTGTTGCTCCCCCCCCTTCTCTCTCTCTTCTCGTTTGCAAATAAACGCTCTATGTCTCTTGGGTGAATGATAAATACTGTACAAAAAGTCTCGATAAAACACAGAAGTTCAGCCTAAAACTAGTTTCATAAACTAGTCCTCCTAAAAAAAAAAAAAGGTAAGTAAAGCAACCGTTACCTTTTTTCTCTCTCGTTATTATTATTATTATTTATTATTATTATT
>NW_010523004.1:0-1201 GCF_000687285.1 Phaethon lepturus
GGCCGCTGCCTCAGTGGTGGGAGTGTCTGGCCGTAAGGAACTGCAAAGCCCCAACCAGAGAGCCCTGAGGCTCCACGAAAGGCTCCCAGCTGCCTTTAGAGAAGGAACTGCCAGCTTGTGCACTTGCAGCTGAGTAGGTAAGTTGGGAACAGGTGGATTTAAAGCGTGGCGTATACCACGGATACGCGCTCGGAGAACCTCTTTCGCAGAAGACCTCTGCGTGTGAACTGGACAGAGGCTGGGAGGAGCAGTCCTACACTTGCGGACTCTTCCATTGCTAGAGTGTGTGTGTTTTACCTGTAAAATAGTCTTAATTTTACTCTCGAAGAGGCCCCTCTAATTAGGGAGGGCACCTGCTGTTTTGATTTCTCTTGCGAATATGTAATGTTTGGAACATACTTAATTTGCTACTAAAATTGTGTGTTCTTGATGTGGTATGCACACTTAGAGCAGTACCACCTACCTAGTTGAACAGGACGGGACTTCAAAATGCCCGATTCCAGCTCAGGAAGATAAAGGATTACTGTAAGGATCATAAAGGTGCGTTGCTGTAGGCTTTGTTTGGGGTTTTGTTGCTGTGTATCTGCTCTCTTGAAGCCAGTCTTAAACTTCTTGAAGTGCAGCTAAACTAAACTTCTTGACTTAGTGACTGAGTACATTTGTATTAACATTGCATGGCTTCTGGGTTAAAGTTCGCTCAAAATCCTTGTGAAAAGCAGTTAATGCATAATTTTATGTCAAGTTAATAGAACTCCTAGAATACAACATAGAATAGCTGTTGTACACTTTAATCCATTTCTAATGTTTTTGATTTTTTTAAAAGACCTTAGAAAATCAAATATCTGTCTGTCCTCAAACCACTTAACAGCTATTAATTTATACACAGTTAATTATATGTGTGAATGGTTCCATAAAGGTATTAGCATAAACTGAGCCAGGTGCACGGGCCTTGCAGAAGTTTTGGCAAGCTTCACATTAAGTTGCTTTTATTAAATGGTTTGCTTTAAACTAACTGCTTTTTAAATTACATTTAATGTAGTTGCTTATGTGTATTACTGTTTGACAGGGCAGGTTTTTGGAGACTGTATAGTCTTAGATACTTTTTCTCTATGAAACCAATAACTTATTCTTTATTTTAACCCAATGTAAATGATCTATGGCTTAATTTACTAGAAGGGTCAATGTGCTTGCTTCTCCCCCC
>NW_010523005.1:0-8775 GCF_000687285.1 Phaethon lepturus
CGGGGGCTGCAGGGCTGCTCCTCTCACACGGGCTCAATCCTCTCTCTGGCTGCAATTGCACAGTTTCTGTTTTTTCCCCCATCTTCACTCTGCTCTCCCAGCGACGCTGCCACCATCGCCGATGGGCTCAGCCGTGGCCAGCGGTGGGTCCCTCTTGGAGCCGGCTGGCGGTGGCTCTGTCAGACAGGGAGGCTTCTGGCAGCTGCTCACAGCAGCCGCCCCTGCAGCCCCCTCCAGCTACCAAAACCTGGCCACGCAACACTTTCCGGATAAGAAAAATGGAGATTATAGTCGTAGCTCCCATGGTTAAGATGGACGCGTGGTGTTCACTTCAGTGGGGATCTCAACGTCTCTAAAATTTAGCACAGGTTACCCAAAGCATCCCTTTACTCACTTGAGTCTTGGTTCATTTAGAGCCTGCGGCAGCGATCTACCCCCGTTCAGCACAGCGTTCATGCATGTGCCTGGTAACAACCGCATTTAAGCAAATCCTTGAAGATAAACGTGTCTTTAAATGCTTTACTCAACAGAGGAGACATCTAAGCTGTACCTAAAATAACCAACTGAATCGGGATCTTGCTTTTGAAGCATTTCCACGTGTTGAAAGTAAAAGTATAATAAGCACATCAAGGATGTTTTTCAGTGTGCTTTTTTCTAAGTAGACGCTGGTGAAAACAGTATTTCTGAGAGGAAAAAGATGGCTTTTCCTTAGTTAAAAGTGGTGGAAGTTGTATTCCTCATTTGATGCAAAACACCCTTCTCTTCATAAAAACATTGTTCCATTAAAATATTTTTAGATTTTTCATGTTAAATCTTTGATGGAAAATGCTAGTATGAATTAGTACTTCAATGCTGATTAGTATTTAAAGTAAATTGTAACTACTAGAACGTTAGAGACAAGGTAAACGATTACAGCGTTTGTTTCGGGGATAGGAAAGGGCCTCAAGTTTAGTTCAGGTTTTAATTTCCCATAGCAGATTACTGTAATGATAGGAAATACACTCCTTCAGTCAGAGGCTGTCTGAGGACAAACTGATCCTCACCTAATTTAGAGGACGTTGTCATCCTCAGCTAATTTAGAGCACCGTAACATTTATAGCCTCCCATGGGAATTGATTTACATAACATAAATCCTTTGAGTCAATGGAGCAGCCGGTTCTTTGCAGTTTTCTGTTTGTCCGTTTTACCAAAAATCCAGTCGCCTTTTTTTTTTTTGAGTCAGAAGGCAGCTTGCTCTTAATAGTACACGTTTTACATGATCACACATTCCTCCACTTCTGACTCTTCCCTAACTGAGAATGGTTATCTTTTCCTATTACTTTCAAAGGCAATAACTTGACCCTAACTTCAGGGAGGACAGGAGTCAATCTGTGCTTCAGGAAACAGCAATGTCAGTTGGGAGAAGATTTCTAGGCATCAAAAGCCTACCGGCCTTCCACAAGCTTTGGGAACTGGAAAATTACCCACTATCAAAATAAGTCTACGCTTAATAGCAACTTACTGAATTATCTGAGAGGTCCATTTTGGTCCAACATCTACTTAGAGAAAAAAACATGCACAAAGGATAGGCAGGCCCCAGCATTTTGCAAATCATTTTACTATATATGTCAGTTCTCCTTAGCGATGTTTCTAACAAAAAAACACCACCAAACACACACACAACCAACATGTTCACAAGGATTAAACTTTTTGATTTTCTACCACTCTTACATAACAGCAGTGATGGGTAACTAGCATAAGCTTCATTTAAATCATTTTATACCATCTGTGGGCTTGTCACTGAGCATTTTCAGAACATAATTTTACATTGCTGAAAATCTCATTGTCCTGGAAATAAGATGGAGTGAATCAGTGGTGGAACACACCCAGTGGAGTTAGACCTGGGAAACTCCAGCCTTTGACTTTAGTGAATAACATCAAAAATATTGTACCTTGAGTTTCCTGCTTGATTAGGGCTATGAACGGGAAACGTGCTGCATTAACATACATAACCTCCTGTTTGGCAGTATTATTTGATTTATAACATTTATGATCTTCTTCAATGCTATTGCATAAATACATAATTGTACTGCTGATTTTTTTTCACTGAGACATTTGCCAAAACTAAAGAACCTCCTGCTTGACTTCACAGGGAATGTGGTCTGAAAGCAGAAAGGAAGCATGAAAGAACAGTGTAGTTTTACTCTAATGGTTGGTCCTGCTATAAAACATACATAAACCTTGTGCAATCTCATACAGTTTTTATTGCTCTAAAAAAAAAAATCATTCCATTATACATATTTGCTGACAATGGATGGACCAGACTGGTTTCTTTCCCTTTAGGAATGCACTTGGTCATCTAAGAAACCCCAGCTAAGGAAGCAAATGGTCCCGACTTGGGCGTGGGATCATTTTACACCGTGCTGCTTGAGATCAATGTCTTTACCTGGCTTTCAACAAATTGCATAAGCCATGTCAGCGTTGGGTGATCTTCAGCTTTTAACAACTGTGCTATCCGCTCAGCCCTTTGAATTTCACCGGTGGTTATGGTCTACTTACAGTAATATTCTGCCTTTTTTCCTCTGCAAGTCCAATAGCTCAGTTAAATTTTAGCTCAGTGCCTCAGCCCCCTGCTAGACCTGTTGTAGCAAGACAGCCAAGGGGAGTGCTGTAAAGACAGCTTTCCTTGGGTGCAGAGAAGACCATGAGCCCCATACCTGGGTCTCCCCGGTGTGTGGCGACCACAGAACCGGATGGACACCAGCCGGAGTGGCTGTACGCCACCCCTGCTCCGCTCTCCAGGGACCAAGGAGGCACGGGTGGATCAGTAGGATGCAGAGCAACCTGCGGTACCTAAAAATGTACGCGTTTTCTAAATGGCCCTCTGCTGCGAACCCTTCATCTAAATTGCTGGTGCTCTGAGGTCATCCTCTCTGCATAATATTTGGGTGCCTTATTATTTGCTGATGGGATAGGGAAAATGGGACTTGATTTTCCCAGCACTCACTGATATGAAAGCAGGAGGCAGACGGGTGGTCACCAGAAAACTGTGCTGATGTACAAGTTCTTCTCCGCCAATGTTAGGAAACGCAGAGGTAAGTCAGCTCCCAAAGAGATATTGGGGGATAGCAGAAAACCTACAATGCCTTCCCCTCCCGCTGAAGGCGATGGCCATTCAGGGAAGGAAAACAAGCACCTGCCTGAAGAGAGGATGGGAAATTCAGATGGCACTGGTATGCATCAATCCAAGTGTGACTGATGAAATGACAGGTGATTTCCAGTGCCATTGCACCTTTTGAGTCCACACATTTCTCTCCATCAGCTCATCCAAGCCGGAACTGCAGCCTTGTCCCTAACTGAGGAGCAGCAAATAGGCTGTCACCCTCACTGGGTTTTCCCTGTAGTGGTAGTAAGAGATGTATTACAAGGAGCAGTCTGGTAGCAGGGAAAAACGAAATGAAGGCCCAAAACTGCTACTGAAATAAAACGTTGCCATGAATCCTCAATATTAAAGAAAAAAAAACTGTAGCCCCCACCTCTGCAAAGCCAGCACTAGACACATACACATAGACATACGGAGCCCAAGCTTCATTTTCTTACGTTTTTTTTTACCTTGCCTTGGGAGTCCTGAAGTGGGCAGAAATTCTCTGCCAGATTCTCCACAGGGCACTGGTCGTCTTTTTTTTTTTCTTTCGCCTAGGCCTGCATCAGCTACCTTCTTGCATGACGTTAGGAATTTCTTCACCGAAAGTGTTCTCAGGCGTTGGAACAGGCTGCCCGGGAAGTGGTGGAGTCACCATCTCTGGAGGGATTTAAAAGACGTACAGACGTGGCACTTAGGGACAGGGTTTAGTGGTGGACTTGGCAGTGTTTGGTTCACGGTTGGACTTGATGATCTTAAGGGTCTTTTCCAACCTAAACGATTCTATGAATTATAAGCTTAAAGGCAAATGAGATACCGCAAACTTATCAACCCTATTTGTGTGATTTACAAATCCCCTCTCTAAGTTCAACACTCGGTTATCCTTCAAGTGAATTTTATTTCTCACTGGGTATCAAACTGCGTCATCACAGCTGAAAAGCGGTGCTTCAGCGTGAATTGCCTGAATATTTAACAACGAGTCATGCCGTTTCCAGTGAGCACTGCGACCAGCTGCCTTCAGAAGCAACAGGACCAAGATACCAGCACAACCATGTTGCTGAGCAGCTTTTACAGCGGAACGGTTCACAGCCACGTGTGCATAAAACAATACATTTCATAAAAGTTAGGCATAAAGTATAGACCAACCTATCCTGAGTATTCTTACTTGTTTTCAAATTAAGACAGGCTGGCCACAGTCGCGTCGTTATCGAGTGTGTTTTGCAGAAAGATCTGAGCAATCAACTTTTCATAAACCAAAGTTTATGAAAAACTAATTTAAGAGTCAAATGTATGAATATTCTTTAAAAACAAATTAAAAATGTGTCGATGCAAATATTTGAACAAAGAATTCCTCTGTTTTACTCCAATCAAGAAGCAGACGCTACATACAATGTATCTGGCCAAATGCATTCGGGTAATAGCTTAAATTTTGAATATTCATGGCTAGTCATAACATGAATAATCTTCATGTTGAAAAAAATGAATCTACTTCAGAGCAGTTCTGTAAATTAAAAGAGCAAGAAAATTCACCGGGGAGAAATTATATGCCCTGCTGCAACTATCACACTGTCAGAACTTCCAGAGTTACAGTTTTCTGTACTGTAGCATTAGTCTGATTTGGTATTTGCAATATAATTTAACAGCTAACTGCCCTTTTCCTTACTTCAGGTTTCCAAGCAAGTCAAATTTCCCTCTTTACCACTTCCCTAGGGATCACTACCTTAATTAAAACTAACTTACAGTATCTTTGTAGTATAAGGATGCTTATAAATGTATACTTTTATCTACTTACATATACTCTAAGTACCCTATACACAGCTTTTAAAGCTTTCGCTCTGTAGGGATTGCCTAAAATGGAGTGCAGAGTCACCAGGATTCTGTTTTTCATTACAAAATTATAAGCAAGAATTTTAAAATACTGCCTTCTGTATTTTCACGTCTTTCCTTTACGACAGCCTTTCCAGTATGCTTCCTCCAGAATCGCGTGTTGTATCTCTATGGTAGACCAGCACAAATTTTTCTATATTTCATATGGGGTTGAATAAAATTAAGATGGAGTTATAAGAAAATACTGTCTTTCTATTTAAAGACAAAACTGGGTAGTTACCTACTCTAGGAAGGACAATCTTGCAAACAATATGTACTCTGAAACCAGGACAAAGAGTCCATCACCTCATGGAGCCAAGGAAGCCTACACTGGGTATGAAATAAGAAGTTTGGGAGCGGAGGGCATTTACAAAGGAACACCCTCTCTTAACAAAAACAACGCAGCACGACCAGGAGGGATCTAGAAGCTATATAAAAGATGCTTTACAAGACAGCATCCCTGGGGAGTACATCTATTTGAATAGTGAGTGGGTCCCAGGGGAGAGAATGAAATCTCCTGACAAGCATCATTTAGAGACAAACGTAGATGTCGGGTGTCTCTGCGTTAGAGGTCCTGATTGCCATAGGTTCAGAAAAGACCGTTCTTGGAAGGTACGTGATTTTGCTCAGTCACTTAACTAATGTACAAAATAGGCATCTACTTTAATTTTCTGAGTTTCAGACTAGAAACGTTCTTTTTTGGGTTTGATTGTGTTTTTTCACTCTCTTCTTAATCGTTTTTTGTATTGTTACCCATTGCAGATAATTCTGAACAGCTTGAAAATGTGCTTTAACTTATTCCAGGGATATAGAAGAAAAAAATAATTTAGCTGTTTAAAAAAAAAAAAAATTCACTCTTGCTTTTGAGATTAAGCCTAAGGATTTTCATTGACTGACTGACCCTTGAAATCTCCAGCTGAAAACTGTAAAGGAGGTAGTGAAGAAAGGAAATCTGGACGCAGCTTTACTCAAGAAGAGGCATCGAATTCATCCAGACGGTGCACAGCATTCACCCCTGTGGGCCCATAAATTTCCAAGGACCACAGGAACAAAGACGACTTCCTTCTCACCATTTCCATCTTTGCTTTTCTGTGCTATTTGAAGGTCGTTGTCTTTGTGAATCTTCTGCAAAGCGTGATGCACACCTGCGGAGTAGAGCACAAGGTAACGCTAAGCCTGCACGTAGCGTTAGAGAGTCTGTCTCGATTTGCAAAATCCAAGACATTCATACACTATGAAGGAACTATGCTGAGCCCACCGTGACACGCTCAGGGTATTTAATGTCACGCTGCATCTGTTTGCTTCTCGCTGCTCAACTTCCATATTATTTCCCTGCTTGAATTTGTGACCAAGCAAATATCTCTGCATCAACAGGGAGCTAAATCATCCATATATTGCTCTGTTAAAGCCAATAAAGTTTCTTGCTTGCTTACACTCTTTTAAAAGCCTGTCTAAAATCAGATTTTAAAGACAACTTGCAGTTGAAATTAAAAATCAGGGTAAGGATACCCATCTGAAAAACATTCGGAAAATCCAACAATGACTATTTCTGTATCTCATGAGATGTCTATCTGCTTGCCCAAGCAGGTACTTGCCCAAGTGAAATAGGACAATGTTCAGACATGTAAAAATATTCCATGGCTCATTTTAGCCAATTTAATTCAGCTTTCTTGAAGAATTTCCCTAGTTATACATATTCCTTTATAACTCATGCTAGTAATATCTTGAAAACCTATTTTATCCCAAGTGGCAGATATAGCTTTTAATTGAGAGAATTTATGGGGATGGCCAATGCTGTGTCTCAAATAATAAGGCAGCAGTAAGGTAGGTCATTTTTATTTTAACCCCATAGCAAAAGGCAGATGAGTTTTTCTGTGGAGGTCTTTACACAAAATCCCAGGGAAAAAAGGGTGCAATTGTTCATGGTAAGAAAGGTAAATGTAGTATAATTGAATTTTTATTTGCTGTGGCATGCATTTTGTACAGGTGGCAGGTCCGTTAAGGGTCTAGGGGATTCTGGTTCGTACCAGCTGTGGTTTTTAGAGTCAGTATTACTAGCCTGATAAGAACGGGACCCACATCTATCCTCCTTCATCACCAAGATTACTTGACTTTCAAGTTATTAAGCCTCATCTTAGTTATAATCTCTGTCTCAGCGTTTTTCTTCATCATCGACACAGAATACTCCACATTTCACAGTGGAGTCCATGCCATTCATTACTGAGTGTTTATATAACATATGTATATGTTATACATATATGGAATATTTTGTTTGCACACTGCTTACAAGGTTTTACATTTGGTAAAAGTTAGTAACAGAAAAGTAGATTAAATCCAAAAGCAGAAGAATAAAAATATTTCCCCAAGAGCATTGTTTGTTTCTATAATTCAAAATTTGATGCACAGGACACCAAGTCATTTATCAAGTCAAGCTGAATTGCACAAGTTTTACAAATGTGTTAGATCCAGCAACAGTCGTTTCAAGTTCTATAGTTAGATTTGTGTTAGAAAGCTGGGATATGTGTTACCATTAAAACAGACACTAAATTCCTGTTATCACTATATACATATATATACTTATCTGATATATACATATATATACACACACACACTTATATATATATACTTATCTGAATTTCATCAACATCGTCTTTGCAGTAAATTATACTATTGCTAGAAGGCTCGGAATACCTTTTTTCAAATTATTTTTTTAATAGCTGCATTTACTGTTAAAGTTATCAATAAAGTGCCTCTTTTTCTTCAGAAAAAAATTGCAGTTGAAAACGTTAGGAATTTTTCCCTACTGTAAAATTTTTACTTGCTGTCACGAAGAAATTTTTCAGGCAGCCAACAAGAATGTTCTAATTCTTTTGTCCCCGTTTCTCAAAATATCAGAATGATGTTATGTGCCTTGTTGTCCCAGATTGTCTGCCGGTAGATTGCAGGGCATAATAGAGCATCTTATGGTAACCCAGAAATAAGGAGCGACGCGCTATCCTTGATCGCAATACCCACGCCGCTGATACCAGCCGGGTCGTGGTACTGTGGCAGAACATAGAGTTTGGGTTGGATTAGCTCTGTAAGAAAAGATGTAAAATATTTGCTGCACCTTTGATTTTCGTAGTGCCCCAAGAGTGCTAAATATCAACCATCAGCACTGAAGATAAAGAGAATTTATGTGCACTGGCACAGAAGTCTCTAGTCTGGCTGTAACAGATTGGATTTCCTCAGGGTCTGACAACAGCCAAAGCCCACGTACAAGTACATCGTTATATATTGTACAAGTGCATCATTATATATTGTCTGCGTTCGTGACGGCGTTCACTGTAGCTACCACTTCTGTCTTAATGTCATAAATTAGGTTACAGCCTTCTCTCTCTTTCAGATGCCAACCCTCTGTGCACAACAGCGCCGTTTCCAACAGCCATATATACAGCGGTTGCTTAAATGCCATATATATATGTTTTTATATACAGATGTCATATCATACATACCACCATACCACCTTTATGACGTCTGTCCTCCCCCATGACTCAAATACCTCCCTTCCCGGGCTGCCACGAGCCGAGCAGGCAGCTGTAGGAGCCCTCCCGTCAGAAAGCTGCCCGGGCATTAATTCGGAACCTGAGATGCCACGTTTCACGTTCTGAACAACTACCAGGTCTGGCAGCGTTCCCAGAGGATGACAAAACCTCTGCGCTGCTTAGAAAACATATCTGCTGCCCGTCCAACGGGTGACGGCTGATACAGGTACTCGAGGCTACCTGTGACAGCCCCTGAGGAGCGGC
>NW_010523005.1:8806-26395 GCF_000687285.1 Phaethon lepturus
GCGACAAGCCGGCGCCCGGCCGCTCTTGGCCTGCGCTCCTCCGCAAGGTCCTTACGGAAGCAGGCATCCCGCTCGTGACGCTGGTGCCACTGCCGGCGGGTGCCTGCGCGGTGTGTGGAGACGGTAATTTGCCCGTGAATAGAATCATCCGGAGGTGCCGATAATTAGGAGAGCCCCTACGCTCTCCTATGTATTGCACCCGGTTGAGAACAAACAAGAGAAGGCTTTGTACTGCCAGGTTAGAACCCTGGGACGTTTTACAGCGTTAAATAATTAAGGTTCTCGGCTTTCGCACCCTCTGCGGGAGCGGTTGCAGACGGGTATCGGGTGCTTCGTCGCACCGTGAAACTCGAATAGCGGGCGCCGCGCAGCTCTGGGGCAGGGCTGAGGCCGCCAGCCCTCGCCGGGCCAGGACTGAGCAAAGTTAGGCGAAGTGACCCAAAATGAAGACCCGCTCAGCTAGGCACCGTTCCCTCACACAAATCACGGCTTCGGAAGAACGTGAAGCCTGGTGGCCCAGCATTTTTGACAGCCAAAGATGACTGAGACTTAAAGTTGAGGTTTCCCCCAAGCATCAGAGCAACTGAAGTAGGACGAAGTCCCGGGCTTTGGGAGAAAGCGGGATGCGGTTCTTTCCTACGACACCTTGAAACGCCTACCGCTAAGCGTGTGACGCCTGTGGAGCATGACCACAACCCTCGTGCTTTTAGGCTGCCGAAGGGAACAAAAACTGAAGCAGAAGTGTCTCAAACATCTTCGAAGTGCCAGCAGGATCCCTACATTACCCACCCTTCCCCCAAAAAACCCACAAAAACAAGGCTCAATAAACAGTCTCTCTTTTAGAGCAGATTAAGTCATTCCAAAGTATTTTTCAACCAAATTACTAACCACGTTTTGAAAGATTTCAAAGGACCCAGTTAATTATTCCCCGGCTGAGGCTGTATCGCCTATTGTCGCTTCTCCCCTTCAGTATTACGCCAAGTGAGATCCCCTTCCACTCGGCTGCAGAGCTTTATGAGTGCTGGCATGTGGCTCTGGAGATCCCTTTCCCATCTGCTCAAAGCCTTTTTACGCTCCTGGGCTGAAAGTGTAGATGTTCTACTCTGATTTTTTCAAATACTCGTCTGAATGCTTAGCTTGCCTCCTGTGAGGCGGCTTACTGACGTCAGAGTTACTTATTAGGCGGACATAGAAGCGTTTGCGCATCTGCACGCCTCTATTCCCTGTTTATGTGAAGGGGATATCACTTTTCCCGCTGCGTAAGTATCGGAAAACAAGCTCACGCGTGGCAGCGAGTTGCTCAAGTACCACAATGACGGCACGAGTGCTGTAGCTTGATTCTCCGTTATTATCAGCGTGCCGAATGAACAGCTCGTCAGAGATGATCTCATACAATCACAAGAAAGGGAATCGGCCGCCGGCTTTAAACCGAAACGCGAACGTAATGCTGGGGAGCGCATCGTGCCTAGACGTGCCTCTCTCCGACCGCGATAGACAACGGGGAAGAGGATGTGAATGAGTTTAAATGACTGTATCTAAAGCCAGCGTTGCTTCGATCTGGTTGAAACGACCTGGTATTCTAAAGACGATTCACACATCGGGCGGCACGTGCGCGCTTCTGCTTCCCGTTAGAAAAACCCCCAGCTGCTTCCTGTGAATTCCGCGTTGGGAGCCGGCGCGTTCCAGTTTCAGTCTGCATTCTGGGACAGGTGGCACAGCCCAATTAATCAAGAAATCTCCCTCAGACGGTCTCACCTTCTTTTGTCTTTGAACAGCACGATACAAAATAAAAATGGGTCATAAATGCATTAGCAAGAGGCTGGGATGGCCGGTCCCCGAGGAGACGTTGTACGTGCAGCACGGACATGAGGTACAGAGGAAAGCAAGGCAGAAGCATACCACCTGTGGGCGGGCACTGCTCGCTTGCTTGTTTTTACAGGCAGCACTGGAATACTTTTTTAGAGCGAGGATATTGATAGCTTTCGACTCTGTAAACCCCGGGTGAAGCGCAAGAGTTGGAACACATAATGCGGAGAAGCAGATTAACTCACTCTTCACCCCAGGTGCCCGCTGTCAGTAGAAGCCGGGAGGAAGAAGGGGATTTTGGCAATGAAGGGGGGGCCCAATGCTTGCGACACGGGGTGTGCTGACGGGCTAGGAGCAACAGGTAGACAAGGGAAGCAAATGTACGGAGGGAAAAAAAAATAACTGGGAAAATGGGTGATAAAAAAAAGAAGTAGAATTGGAAGAAAGTTGTCGTAAGAGGTATAAAGCCTCATTATCCTTCACTTGTTTTTCATGAAGGGAGCGAGAAGGGACTGTACACAAAACAAAGAGGGAAGAGAGGCAAATAAATGACAATTAAAATCTCTGACCAGGCAGAAATCAGCCAAACGCTACGGTATAGCTTTAGCAGCAATAACAGATTCCTTGGGATTGACAGAATAGGCAGAAGTGCTAGAACGAAGTTACATTTATTGTGGATATCAAGAAAAAAAAGAAAAAACCGCAGAACTAGAAGGCTCTACAAGCATGATTTGAATAATAAGAATAGCAGAAAATAGTTGGCATGGAACATTTAGCAAATTACACCTAAATTGCAGACAGTCAGCATGCATTTACCCACAGAGAGCTCGCCTAACAAATCTCATACTGCCTCATTGAAGAAGCAGCAATAACAGAAAAGATTTTACAGGGAAAGAATCTGTGGCTATAATTACATGGCCTGCGGGAAACACTTTTGACAGAATAACCAGCTGGAAGTTAAATATGAATAGGGGAGCAACCACAACAATCCAGCTTCAGTCAATGCAATGTTATGGTGGAAGAGGAATAGTAAAGAACAGGAATAAACTAGAAGAGCTCTTACATTACAGGACACCAAGGGAGTAAAGGGTCTTCAATGACGAGGCATGTTCTGCACTATTTCCAGGAAAACACTTGGGAACGTGCCTGGGCAAGAATCCCAAGAGAGGTGACGCTTTGTATTTAATCGGGAATAAGCCTACCCTCTTCCCCAAACACTGAGAAGGGAAAAAAAACCATTTTGAGCATAAGAGATTTAGAGTCTTAAATTTTAAGGCTGAAAGAAACTGTGATGAATTATTCTGACTTCATATAGAACGCAATGCCAGAGAACCTCACCCAGTAATTTCTGGGTGGACAACCGTATATCTAGGAAAAATATTTAGTCTCAAATACTTCAACAAATTCACTATGTCCGTAGGTTAATTGTTCTGCTGGTTAATTACTCTCAGTGGATTTTAAATGTACCCTGAATTAGTTTTCAAACTCTGATTTTTGTCGCATCTTTGTTCGATTTCAGCATTTTCTGCAATCTCTTTCTGCAAAAACTCTCCCTGGAGTTTCTACAGGTTTACTCTACGTTACCCTATCTCGGAGTTGGCTGAACTTCTTTAGCTTCTCATTATTGATCATCATTTTGAGACTCCAAATCATTCTTGGAATCTTTTTTCCATTCTTTCCAAATTTCTAATTTTTTTCTCTGAAGCATATACGCCATGTTTTCACATAAACTAGACACAATTTACTAGTAAACGCCTCATCAGCTCACAGTGACAAATGTTATTAAAAAAAAAAAATAAGCCAAAGCAATTGCAGGTAGTACTGCTTCTTGGTATGGGCCAGAAATTCATGTCTGAATTCCTGAGACTGACTCTACGATCTGGTTTCTGGTAGAGTTAACCCTGATTCTGTTTTTCCTGATTTCTTACACATAGTCAGAAGAGACTCTGGGGCCGCTATACAGCTCTGGTTAGAGGAAGGGAAAAAAAATGGACAACAGAGAAGGTTCAAGAGAGGATAAATGAGATAATAAGCCTTAATGACCCTAAATGATAAGCAAAAGAAGGTTAAACGTGCTCTGGAAAAGAGAAGATTAACAGAAGACCTCACTGATATATAAAATACCTTTAGGGAATAGAAAGAATAAATTTTAGTAGACTAGAAATTTAATAGAGGGGTATGCAAGCATGATTAATTCATTAACATCTGTATTAGTTAATGACGATGAAAAGCTCTATATTATTGCTGGGCTGTATTATGAGGAAAAATAAAAGCAGCAGACAACTTTATGCCTTTTAATGCAGAAGTTTAACAAAATTATGAGGGAGGTATCACTAGGCTGTGTAAGCAGCTGCATTGGCATAACACAGGCATGGCAGTGGAGGAGGGAAAGGGGTCAGGGTAAATTTTTTATCTAACACAGGAGCTCTTTATTTGGAAAGTTTGTTTTTGCCATCTCTGTCTTCAAAATAAGTCGATCTGCTTTCCAGTTAACTCAGGTTCGAGACTCTCATTACAGAAAGGAGTTACCTTCTCAGTGGTCCTAAGGAAATAGTCCATATTCCAACCCTATAATAGAAAAAAACCCTCTGACGGTAATTATGTATTGGGACAGATTGCCCCCAGAGGTTGTGAAATCTCTGTCCTTGGAGGTTTTTCATAGAATCATGGAATAGTTTGGATTGGGGGACCCTCAAAGGCCATCTAGCCCAACCCCCTGCCATGAGCAGGGACATGTCCCAGAGCAGGGTGCTCAGAGCCCCGTCCAGCCTGGCCTGGGATGTCTCCAGGGATGGGGCATCCACCGCCTCTCTGGGCAACCTGGGCCAGGGGTTCCCCACCCTCATTGTGAAAAATGTCTTCCTTATATCTAGTCTAAATCTGCCCTCTTTTAGTTTAAAACCATTACCCTTGTCCTATTGGGGACTGTTTTCAAGACCTGGTTAGACAGAGCCCTGAACTGGCCTCATGTGAATTCAGGCTTGACCCTGCTCTGAGCAGCAGGTTGGACTGGAGACCTCCCAAAGCCCCTTCCAACACCAACAAATCTATGATGCTGCCATATGAAGGAAGATTTTATAACTTAAATAATAGAGAAGCCACATTGATAAGGAAAATATTAACATAATTTACCAAAAGATGAGATATTTAAGTACCAAAAAACATGCACCAAATAATTTAGGATATTTTTGCCTGGAGCGATTTCACACGTTGCGCTCTCTGAGGTGTTTTAGTGGGTCTTGATAACTATCATAAAGCTTATTGAACCAGATGTATTTTTCAAGCAAGAGGCTGGTTTATATCAAACAGAAGCTATGATCTGCTTAAAGTCTGCTTGTTTTAATATTAGATATTTGGAACTTTTCTTTCTCCTTTGTGAAATAAACAGCTGGGAAGAGGTGGTTTCCTTCCAGTCACTGAAATTCAGCATATTGCTTATACAAATATTTTTGCTAACCAATTTTCATGATTGAAACTAGAATGCTAGAACTCATTTAGATGCTTTATATTGTAAACATATATATTGTTTTACATTGTAAATATATTGTTTAAGAGATTATACTTATATTACATTAGATGCTTTGTAATGTCACAATACCTATAACTTGCTGCATGTATCCCCTTCTGATACAAACTACTACCCGCTTACGTTTAGAGTGGCATTATTATATTACACAGACGCCTAACAAAAATATAGAGCTCAAATAGCTCAGTCGCTGCCCATCCCTCCCACCCCAACTAACCCATGGTTGTCGAACCACCTGTAGCTGGTCTGAACAGATTTTGATCTAAATACAAAACTTCTGCCTCCGAGATCACCAGTGTAAGCATATTCAAGTCCCTTAAAAATCTTGCAAGGGAAACAAATAGAAAAGAAAAAGTAATTTATGCTACAATGCATTTTCCAGCACCAGGAAACGTCACTTCCATCACCGCTGCCGGTACGGCTTGAAATGTTTCATTCAAGTTCATATTGAACTCGGGATGCTGACAGTCCTCCTCTCTACCCCCTACAGTCAGACCCAGCTTCCCAAATTCCCCTCTTTGTAGGGCTGTACCGCTAGACAAGTCCCCACCTAACCGGTGAGATGGAAAAGGCTTTTCCACCTCAGCCGCCTTCCTTGTCACAGCTGGTAGAGTTTTTCTTGCATCTTCCGACACAGGATAATGTCAGTAGATCAGAGGCTCTTCTCAGAAAGCGGCGCGGTTGGGCCACACACCGCTTTACAAATTGGCATCCTTTCTCCCGCTAAATGTCAGAAGTCTTAGTACTGTATCAGTCCCAGGTTTGAAGCTATATCTGCATTGCGGAAGCAGGAGGCTCCAGGAACACAGTCCGTAGTCCCTTCCGCTAAGGGCTCTGCCGTTGCGTGCGCGGAGGAGGTCCTTCCCCGCAGACACCGTTCTGGCCAGCAAGAAATACTTAGCGGTGACAGCAGGCAGCACTGGAAGCAAAGATGTTTCTTGGTCTCCCCTCCTGCCTAACTTCCAAGGTTCCCTTCAGGGTGCACCCAAGGCCACCCCTTTTCACCGCAGGGGCAGTAATCTATAGGTGACCGACAAGCACCGTGGCACGGTTTCACGCACCAGTAGCACCATGGAGGTGTGTGGACACGTAGCATCCCTCAGCTCAAGGGGACTGGGCCCAGCCTTCTGCTCTGTCCTGCGAGGACCCTTGCCACAGGGAACAGACTGAGCCAGAACTCACCTTGCAAGTCATGCACAGCAAACCGAGTTGCGACGCATCTCAACCGTACGCGTCTTCTACGCACAGCCCGCCGATTTTGTATCCGGGATCTTCTTCTTACCGCTATGGCACCAATAACACAACCACAATTTAAACGGTTGTACCGATACAGCCGTCAGACAGAAGTTGTATCCGATCCGGTCTGCCTTCGGCGAGCCGAAGGATCAGAGAGCAGGAATCGCATTTGTCTCCGTCCTGTTCTCCTAAAAGGAGGAAGTCACAGGTTTGCAGTATAAACGTTAATGTATAAAGGTAAAGGGTCCTTTTTTAACAGGTAAGGAATATGGTAAGAGAAAAGCTGCACCCGTGCTGATAGTATTGAAACACTTTGCGGCGTCTCAAAAGCAACCGGTGACGCTGGGGGTTAGGTGTAAACAAGTTACGACGACACCCCTGAATTACGGCGCGCTCTTCAAACTGGTTTTCTCTGTGGGTGTCTCCCAGACACACATACAAAGCAAGAGACAGTCCTTCCGCTGCCAAATAGGATTCAGCTGCAAGACTTTTTTTGACACACATTCAACCTTCATAAAAATATTTTAAAATATTTTAAATAACATAAAATACTGACAGCTGAAAAGTTGAGTCTAAACAGAGTAATTAATAGAACTGTGATGCCACTATGATTGTTACATGGCCTATAATTGAGTAGACCAAGAGGATAACTCTGTAGGAAAGGAAGGTTGCTGCCAGCCTTTTACTCATTTCAGTTCTACCGACCAAGATGAATCCAACGGCTTTAAATATTACAGAAATCTCATTTTAGTTTCTAAGAATCAGTGTCAAAGTGAAACTCAAAAGAAAACATTCTGCCACTAATTCTGTAGAGGTTTGGGGTTTTGGTTTGGTTTTTTTTTTGTTTGGCTGGTTTTGTTGGGTTTTTTATCCCTGAGATTTCAACAATGAAATATAAAAAGAAAAATGGTTCCGTATTTCTAGTGCTAGCCCAGGAGAGCTGGATCCTGACAATGAACTCCTCCACAGTTTTTGGTAAAGCCTCTTAAGTTTCCTGTGCCTCAGGGAATGGCAATAATCTCTCTAGTACCCAGAACAATCTTTGAAAGACACTTTTTTATACTTCAGTTTCTGAGTTTCGTACCGTTTTAGTACTCATTTTTCAATGTTTCACAACTTAAACACAAACTCACGCAATGATCTCAGTGCTTTTTTCAGGGCACGGAAGCCGAACGGCAGCAGTAGCCTGTTGCCTCGCGGTACCTGTGCCCCGCTGTTTTGCTCAGACAGAATACATGAAGTCACAATGGAACGAATTAGAAGGCGATGCCTGGCCTGCATTGCTCCGGTAATGAAATAATGATGAAAATGTTATTGTGGTTGAAGTACATGTATTTAGCTCTATTTATTACAGAATTCCCTTGCATAGGTACAGTTCACTGATAAAACAGGGGAGAAAGCTTTTCTCACAGAGAAATTTGGTAATTCTTCACAGTAAAATTGCTTGCATCGGTTCGGAAGTCCTCAGTCTAGTTTCATAAAACAGAAAATAAATCCTCATTGAACATATAGTCTACGTTGAATTTTGTTGTCTTTCCTCAGGCTACCGTCCTGCGGAAGTTAAAGCTTTCTTTGAGGACACTGTAAAGATTTAGTGCAAGAACATATTTTTAATGGAAGAAGTAGAAATTTGGCTTATTAGTTACGCCATTTTTGTCCAAGGGTGAAATCCACTGGCAGGCAGCGGAGAGTAAAACCCATCCAGCAAGCAGCTTAATAAACTGCCGCGTCCCAGAGCCCTGCGCTTATATATCCTCGTAGTCCAACAAACTTCACCAACATGTTTGCCCAATGTGAGCCTCATGGAGTGGTATTTGCCTAGTAAATACTTTTGAGAGAGAAAAAGATATTAATTACAAGCAAGCAAGCAAGCCAGAGGTGTTTACTACTATTTATCCAATAATTCTCCTTTTTTAATAAACAGAACTGAAAGCATAAGTGGTTAGATAAAGTTTTGCAGCAACAGTAGTGGCTTAACAATTGTCTACTAGATGCTGGTGTGGAAAAAAGAGAGAGACACACAGAGAAAATTTTCGTGGTTAAAACACAGAACCCTTATCAGTTGTTCTGATGTCGGTTTTCAGATTTGACCTTTTTTTTTTTTTCTGAGAGCTTGGGCAAGTGAACAAATTACCCTGCATTTGTAAAAGAGACAATGTAGTCACAGATGAAGAAAAAATTAGATTGGAAGAGACCTTTGAAGTTCACCTGGTCCAACCCCCTGCTTCAAGTAGAGCTAACATGTAAATTAGGTCAGGTTGCTTATGTCATTGTCCAGTCAAGTCTAAAAAACTCCTAAGGATGAAGATCCTCCTGCCACTCCAGGCAGCCTATGCCAGTGCTTGACCACATGCAGGATGAACAATTTTCTCCTTAAGTCCAACTGGAAGTTCCTTTTTCAGCCTGCGACCACTGCTTCTCATCCTTTGACTGTGCACTTCTGAGAAGGGTTTCCTTCTTCTCTGTTACCCACCCATCCCCACCTTTTTGGCAGTGGAAAAGTACAATTCTATTCCCTCCCTCCCCTTCACGCTGAACAAACCCAGTTCCCTCAGCCTCTCCCATCTGTAGTCCCTTCTGAATGTTACACTGGGGAGGGTGGTAAAACCCTGGCCCAGGTTGCCTCCTGGGCGGGCAACCCTGCCTCCCTACTCCCAGGGAGGTAGATGCCCCATCCCTGAAAGCACTCAGTGTCAGGTTGGACGGGGCTCTGAGCAACCTGATCTGGCTGAAGATGTCCCTGCGCCTTGCAGGAGGGTTGGATGGGATGACCCTTGAAAGTCCCTTCCAACCCAAAGCAGTCTATGATTCCATGATCCAGGTCATTATAGAAAATTTTAAACAAGATCAGCCCAGGTACTGATCCTTGAGAAACATCACCAGCAAGCAGATGCCAGTCAGACTTTGACCCATGGACCGCTGCGCTTCAGCCAGTTTTTCCCTCACTTTGTAGTCCACCCATCCAGTCACAGCTCCTTATTTTGGCTACTAAGATAATATGAGGGGCTGTACCAAAAGCCTTTGCTCAAGTCAAAGTGAATACCACTCATTCCTTTCCCTTCGACCAAAAAACCTGTCTTTTCATCAAAAAAGTCATCAAGATGGTCAAGCACGTCTTGCTCTTGGTAGATCAATGCTGGCTGTTCAAATTTTTTGTTTTTCATGTGCCAGTAAACAGTTTTCACGAGTAATAGCTCCACAATCTTCCTAAGGACTGAGGCGAGGCTGACTGCCCCATAGTTCCCTTCCTCCTTGCCTACCCTGAAGACGCTGCAGCATTTCCTTTGTCCTGTCATATTAGTTAATTCACGAGAATTAACTGTAAAAGGTTAGAATATCCTAAGATGAATGACAGAATGCAAGGGTCCTGCTCCAAGACTATAGGAAGAGGTGGTACTGAATTTTGGGTGGAGACGAGAACTCCTGTTTCTCAGCAAACACTAAATTCTCTCCCCTGGTGCTCCGGTTTCATGCAACAGGAGGGTAAAGCAAGAGCATCCTGCCAAGGAAAGGGGCGGCCAGCTCCCCCTTTGCCTCCCACCGCATCGCGTAGCTCTGTGTCAGTCTTGACGGTTGCCAGGACTATCCAAGAGACAATTCAACTTGCTAACCCACCCGAAAGCTAACTAGTCAAAACAAGACAAGAGAGGCCATTTTGGGGGGTCAGGTTAGTGAATCATGACAAAAATCACCGCAGACTAGGTGAAAGGAAAGGGCGGATAAGAGATGAGGGGGGAGAAAAAGACCATGCCTTTCTGACGGCAGCGAGCAAACAGATCATCTTGGACGTCTGTGAAACTGCAGCCTAAAAATCATACACCTTTAGGAGCCTAAAATAGATCCTAGAGCGATGGTTAGCCCAGGTAGCTACAGTTGTAAGCAAAGAAAAATCACCTTATTTTTAATAATTTAAAGATGGTCTGATGAGGGAAATTTAAGTCACGCTTTTCTAGCTACTGAAGCAGATGAATGATGCATCCAGGCTTCTAACCTATTTTTAAAAAATGAACCACAGGGCTAGAGACAAGCTGGTTTCCCAGGCTGAAGCACAGTATCCCACTGTCCGGACGCCACTTAAATATCAACCAAGAGTCTGCATCAGTCTTCCTACCGCGAGCATCCAGAAGAGAGGAGAGATGGCACTTCAGCTGACATTTATTTATCCCGCGCAGGATTTGAAGTAAAACTTCAGCGGGACGAGGTCATGTGAAGCTGCCATCTGTGCTTGTTCCATCAGGATTATCATTCTTGATTGTTTTATTTGGGGAAAAAAGTCGGATAAGGATTGTGACCTTAAGGTTGCAGCACGTACAGGCTTAAGGAGGTGATGTACTTGTGTTTCCAACTGCATTTCTTCGTTGTTTTTTTCAGGGGACTTTTTATTTCTGAGGCCATCACAGCTGTTGCACAGACTCTATAGCAGGTCTCTGTGTTTGATGTATTTTACATTTTGTAAAAGAACTTTAATTTTGCTGTTCAGGTTTTTCTCCTAAATTGATCCCTACTCTTTGTAACGTCCCTTTTCAGCCTTTGTACTTTCTTCCAGTTACATCGGCTGTTGTCTAGGAAACACATCTTGTGTTCTCCCGAGCATCCCGGCACCGCTAATGAAAGAAATCCCTTTGCATCTCTGGGTCACATCACGTTAATTCAGCAAGTCTGTGTGAGAGCCAAGCAACTAATTTCGTCTGCAACCCGCAATGCGAAATGCTCTTCACAAGACTACCAGAGTGAAAGAGCTGCCGTAAGGAAACATTCCTCACAAGCCCTGACGGCGGTTAGCCGTACAGGGAATTGCATGTATTCAGAGGGTCACACGTATTCAGGGAATCACATCTTCTTGTACTTACCAAGGACAACAGCAAAATATTCAGCAACTGGAACGGGAAAAGGAAAAGGCCCAGAGTAGTGATATTTTCTCAAGACAAACTCCATGCATCCCCTTCAGACTGCTACGTACAGTAAGTCTACGTAAGAAATCAGAAGAGGATTTTTGATATTTCGTTGTACAAGAAAAATGGTACCAAAAAATAAAGAAACCCAAGCCCAGACCTCAGCACTTATTTAATGCTTTTTCACCTTGAAAGTAGAGCATCTTCTCAACCTTTTAGCAGAGGACTAGGTAGATTTATCCAGTAACACAGGTAAGACTAAGCAACAGCAGAAAGTCGACAGACAAGGTTGTTGTCTGAAACTTCAGTGGCACCAGCCAAGCAAGTTTAGGCAGACTGGAGCCCATCTTCTCTTTTTTCTTCTTTTTTTTTTTTTTTTTTTTTTTTTTTTAAACTAGAAGTGATACTTCCAAGGTCAAACTGTCAGAGAAGGATGGTTCCTAAGGCATAAGATCCTGTGGCTTGGGAGCAGGTTTAACACAGCTATATCGCCGCCAGCTCTGTGAGTAACGTTGTCAAATCACAGAATCATTAAGGTTGGAAAGGACCTTTAAGATCATCAAGTCCAACCATCAACCCAACACCACCATGCCCACTAAGCCATGTCCCGAAGTGCCATGTCTGCACATGTTTTTTGAACAATTCCAGTGATGGTGATCCATCATGGGGTCATCATCCCCCCAAATCATGGGGTCCAGTTGGTCAAGTCGATCTAGTTGGCTTTTGGCTTGGGTATTTTACAGACTAGTGGAGGCTATGACTGGCTGAAATTCTTCTCTGGTTTAATTAGGAGGCTTTGAAGTCCTGTGAGAACATAATTTTCTCTGGGCCAGGTGGGAAATAAATTCGAGAGTAACCCTGCAAAACTCACACCCAGATCATGAACAGTTCTGTAGAAAACTGCTCAATATCAGCATCACCTTCAGTGAAACTATATATTACTTCATGGCTAAGACAGGTTATTTGCTAACAGCCTAAATGGAAAGGACTGCTAAAAAAAAAAAAAATTATCTGTCAGACAAGTGGACTGATGCCCACTTGAGTTAAGGTATTCCCTAAAATACAGGTGGACAGCCACAAAAGTACTCCCAGCTGTTACTGTACTTAGAAAACCGCGTGAGAACTGGCTGGTCATTAGAAAGGATGCTCTGTGGGAACTGAAAGGGGAAAGATACCCATGGATTGTGTAAAGATGGGGAGTGTTTATTCTAGCCCACTGCCAAAAAGACAGCAGATACCTGAAAAAAGTGGCAACGGAGAGCAAGAATGGATTTCAAGTAACTCCCTTTTGTACAAACACGTTATTTGCTGTCTGTACCTACTGACATCTTTCTTCATGACTTTTTAATGATACACCACACTTTTGGTCCTTTGCTCCAGGGAAAGCAGTCTGCATTAAAATGATAATAAAAAAAAGCCATAATCCTGGTGATTTATAGTCTCAAACTGATCCACTCTCCTCAGAATATTAAAGCCATTTGCCATTCAAACCCGGATCCAATTTTTGCAGAGGGCCTCTCACATTAATTGAAGGTCAGATCAATATCACTATTTGTAGGGTGTTTGGAATACATGCCAGGAGACTTTTCCATATTAAAATTCAACAAGACGTTACGCCAACAAACTCATTCTTGCCCGGGGTTAACCTTAAACAGGAAAGAGATATTTCAACTCGTTAATCTCATTCTCCTCCATATTAGCCTGTCATGTTGTTGGGTATGGCTTCTGCCTTTGCAAATTTAATTCATGTCAAACTTGCAATTTTCATTGCTTGCGGTTGCTGCATTGCGATTCGTGTCTTCTTTCTCTCAGGACTGCTGTTTTCTGAAATCCCCAGTCCAAGAGCTATTAAGTAATTTGGGTGGTTTTCACTGTACAGCACTTTGCAAACTGCCCTTTACCATATTTTAAATATCTTTTCTCAAAATAGGCAGATCCCTTCCCTCTAGCTATAGGCTGGTCCCCACCCATGATGCGGTGAAGACTCGTCCACGCTGTCACCCTTACTACAGTCAATGATTCCGCACCTCTCCCCAGATTTTCTAGCTGCAGGTTTGCAACAGAAATCAAGCTCTTTACCTGAAAAGGATGTAAGCAAAAAATGAGTTGCAGCAATTGCTCATCAATGAATTGGGACCCAGTTCTTGCCCTGACCTTGATGTTCATTACAGGCAGCCATGTGTCTCTTAGCCGTAAGCGTCAGGCGAGTGAACGAGCTTGTCTAGGCTGGAAGACAACCTGGGTGACCTCAGTGGTCTTTTATATGTCTGTTAACAAGAAGAGTGCACTGGGAATGGAATCAGAAACGTGAACACTGTGCACCATAACCTTTTAAATATCTCAAATGTATTTTCCACTCCTCTCGTTGGACGTGAATACGCAGTTGGGAGGCCCAGGTAATGCTATCTGCAGGCTTTGCCTCTTGCATGAAACACTCATCAGTATTTTACGTCATTAACCTCTGCAGTAAAAAGATCACCAGGTCCTTTTCCTCTTTCATTAAAAGCTTTCCAGATAGAAAAAAGGGTCAGTTCATCCCACGTATGGTGCCCCCAGGAATTTCAGGAAGCTTTCTACAAAGGCGATTTGCTTTCACCACTATACGTTTTCCTCTCTTCCCTCCCTATTCTGCACACCTCAGGTAAAGCAGATATCATTTGCTTTTTGAAGCCCACCATCCCTGATTAAAGTTACAAATAATCATTTTGATCAAAGGTTAACAATTAGTTTCAGGATTTTCTATTTACCTTGTATTTACCTTGAAATTTGGAGGTACCCAAGTGCTCACATATTTTGCCTCTCCCAAACGCTACTGCTTTTTAAAACGGATTCTCTTGTTTTAAAAAAAAAAAAAAAATTTGCTTCTGACTCTGAACTCTCTAAGAGTTTAGAGATTCTTAGAATGTCAGCAAAGCCCTAATACCTAGTCCACTAATTTCCTAGGTTGTAGTTCCAAGAAAATACTATTTCACCAAAGATGCAACATCTAGCTTTGAAGGAAAAATAAAGGGAAAAGCCCCCAGAGGAAACATTTCCCCTCGGAAAAAAATGCAGGGGGGAGGAATATCTGCTTACTCTTGCATTGGATAGATTTTATTCCCTTTAGAAAAAATAACGTTTAAATGATGGTGACAAAGTTTTCTTTGTTAAAGGGCATACGGGAGAAGGGGTTGCTTTGAAGTGACATATTATTTAACATGTTTCCAGGGAAGCCATTTTGAGAATGATAATGAAAGCTTATTATTATACAGCTATTACTAAATGAAAATGAAGCAACTGTGAAGCTCAGAAAAATTTGGAAAATTGTAAAGTACATAGGAAACAGCTTCCTGAACAGTCTGAAAGCAGCAGGGTTCCGAGATAAACCTCATAGGCTATACAAGGACACTGTATAGATCCGGTACAACATCACTCCGAGAAAATACCCGTCTGAAAAATACTCTTATTCTTACTTAAAAACACCCTTACTTTTAAGAATTGTATTCAAACTCAGTGTTTCACGCACCCAGAGCTATTTTATACTATTACTTGTTAAAGAAATTGAGTGGGTGGAAGAATCAGGCCACTTCAACAAGGCTAAGGAGCACAGAAAGGACAGCCCAGAAGCACATGGTAGCTGTGATATGCCGACACTGCGTAGCTGCCCAGCTGAGGCCAAAAAACTGGTTGCAAAAGGTGCTGTGACAAAGACAAAACGAAAAATTGGTTCCTGTTCGTGAGAACTTTTTCTTTTAAGAAAGGATGACGCTGGGGTGGGCAAAAGGCAGGGCAACGTTTGATAGAAAACCATCTGAGTTTCTAATTCTGGTTAGAATTCAGAGGCATCAAGGCCTTATAAAGTTCTATAGAAGCATTTGAAAGGATTGAAGTTGTGAAGATGTTTATAGGAAGCTGCTCCATGGGGCGGGGGGAGCAACAGCATACTTGATTTGAAAGAGAAGCTCATCAGAAGCATAAACCAACCATTTGATAGGGAAAATGAGGAAACAGATGAAAGCTATGAAAGGGTCTTGAACGTGAAGACGTACGTTTCTTGGATAAAGGAAAGAGGTAAAATAGTCAAGGACACAGGCTAGGAAAATGATCTTTTAGGGACCACATTTTGAAAAGACACAAGACTGCATTAATAAAGCTCAAATAAAAGGATGTGGCATTAACCAAAACACACGTTGAGAATTTTAAGAATTCTACCTTGGAAATATACTGAAAAAAAAAATCATACCTTCAAAAACCAAAGATATAGCATCCACAATGGAATGTGGCTCACTGTTGAAGCTGGAGAAGCCTCTTGGCCCAAACCATCCAAATGTAGCTGAGGATTCTCCTCTGGGAAGAGGAGTAGGTCCCTGTCCTTTACCTGAGGCTCCCCACCAGGCAGCTTTGGCCAGCAGGAAAAGGCACACTCTTCATGCAGAACAGTTTACATCTTCATAACTAGAAAAAACTGGCGAAGAACAGTCATTACCATTAGTATTTCTGTCGCAAGAAGCTATTTCTAAGACAGCCACAAACTCCGAGCGGTGCAGCACGTTTCCTTTGCATCCTATCAGTTTGTGTGTGGTGAGGATATGACATGCTCTTGGCCCGTCGGAGCAAGCTGTTGAATTTCCTTTCACCTTGACAGTTTATAACAGTAGCTCTTACTTTCTGCTCTAAAGACACAAATATTTTAGTGATTTAAGGTAACTCCTAGTTAGATCATCTCGATACTTACCTTGAAGTAAAACAGTGACACAAGTTTGCTTGGTAATAGTCTACCTGGTCTTTAGAAAAATGTGATTAAATCACCATCACGGACTGAATAAAGTAGATCGCCCGCAACCATACAAAGAGTTATGTGTAGCCTTTGATCTGCTGTCTTACATTTCTGAGAAGATCAGTGTTCTACCTTTGGAGTGTCTCATCCACAAGCTGATGTTATTTACAGAAACAATAGAATCTATTAAAAATACATATGGCTCTTAACCTAAAAGTCTCATTGTAGAAGACAATCTTTCTTCTTTCTCTGTTGTGTTCATCTGCTCTTAAGATGAAAAATTTCTGGTCTGCCTCTGCCCATGAGGTCTACTTGATAAGGTACGGTAAAGCCGTGATTTATCATGAACCTCAAGATACATTAGTGCAACGGGGAGGTGTCTTCCGAGTCCTAACTTCTGAAGTTGACAGAAATCTGGTTTGTTTGTTTTTTAAAGACGATACTTATAGCCTGCATGGCTGTAGGGAAGAAATCCTGAGCGAATATTAAGCACACAAAACATACTAAATTAAAAAACTGAAACGCAAAGCCATTCTCCAGAACCAGGTGACTTCTGAAAGTTTGGCACTGCTGGCACTGTTGATATTGCACAGGCATGACCTGTAGAAGCTCTTTTGAATTTAGGATACTTGTCGTCAGCCGTACTAGTTTTCCACATCAGATTACAGAGCAAGGCATGCATAGGTATGACAGAGCACAAATGTTAACACCTCCAATGGTTTAAAGATAACCTTAAAGTGGAATGGGAACCCAGGAGTAGTTGGGAACACCAGCTGAGAAAAACTATGAACTATTTTCTTGAGTATGGGTATTCCCTACTCTCAGTTCCAGCCACTACCGTGTTCCGTGCAACCACGTACAGAAGAGCAGGGCTTGCATGGTGGCTAAAGCAATTTTCTCTCGGAGAAGCAGAGGTTTGTCAAATCACACGAACAGCTTAATAGTTTTACTTATTTTTATCTGTACTTGCTCGTAGCGCATAATTAATTCTATTTTCAAAATGCATGTTAATTTTGAATAAGATTCCACATGCAGATTGTTAGGGAGGCATTCAGAGCATAATCATGCTCTTCCACACGGAAGAAGGAGTCAGCTGCGGGATGAGGATTCATATTCTAACCATTGAGAGCGCAGTCTCAGCCCCAGCTGTGCCAGGAGCTAGAGATGCCAACCGAGGACTGAAGGGAATTTTGTTGTGGAGAGTGGGAGGAGACCCGGGGAAGGGAGGGAAGGAGAAAAGCCCAAAGAACTCTTTCAGGTATATGCAAATGCTGTAAACGTGTACCTCCCTTGCCACTTACAAAAAAAATACACACACTTTCAACCATTTTCTTCCCCCCACCCCCCCCCCCCCCCCCCACCACACCCACTCC
>NW_010523005.1:26426-36323 GCF_000687285.1 Phaethon lepturus
TAACGACCTGTAAGCATATGCTGAATGGATATGTTAAAAAAACTTTTTGAAAATCTAAAGGAGATCCTTCATTTTTAATATTGAAACAAGGACAAGTAGACTATTAGCAAACTGAATGGAATTTTGCTTTGGTACTACAGGGGACTGAAAACGTAACTCAGTTCCAGAGATCCAAGTACCTACGTTTATGCTCTTGAGCATCACACCTACAAGAAGTCAAGATTAAAATGTAAGTTATGTTTCTTAGGCAGGTGATAAGGCCAGTCAACAAGTGCTATTCCTATATGTAAGGTGACTTATTATCAACTTAAGCAGCAAGCAACCATATAAGCTGAGACCCAGATAATAAAGTAAAATTCATTCAGAGGCTGAGAAATCTGCAATGATTTACATTTGCTTGAGAAGACATGGATACTGGCAATTTGAACTGACTCCTGTTCAAAAGTGGGAATGGAGGTAAGCTCAGACTCTTTTATTTATTAGGTAGTGTTAGCTACAGCAGACCGTTGAAGAATCCTTCCCTTACAGGTCTTTCAGCTTTTACCATTATTTGGATAAGGAAATGAGATCACCCTGTGTTGGAACTGGCAGTAGTAAGCGGAATCTTTAACACATCCTCTAGATGCATTTTCAGAGTCCGTAAACCCAGCTCGTATCTTTTCCCCCTCTTCGGAAAGAGGGTATTGTGTTTACTGGCAAGAACTTGACAGGTTTGATTTAAATCATGAAACGCACATCAAGCCTGACATCGCATCAATTCAAAGTCTACAGCATCCAGAATCGTATAGAACACACTTGCCTGGTATCTGAAACAGGAAAATCTTCATAGCTGGCTCTAATCCTCATACGGAACATCACGAAAATTTGTCATCCACAAAGATTTATTTTTTTTTAAATAGAAACTGTGAAACAATTCTGTTTTCATTTTTAAATTGCTTAGCTAGAAAACTCAGGGGGAATTAAAGCTTTTCCATAATAAAATTAAAATAAAAATGAGTAATTATTATTTTATCTTTAACTGATAAACTAGTCACTATGAAATTAATGTAAGCCACGGCAGCCTTACATGGATAATTACACTTTTATTGACTCATTAACCCAGAATATTTTAATAACATATTCAAAAGGTCATTATTTACTCTGTAATCATTAGCTTAGCCTAGCATAGCACATATATAGCAAAAGTAGATGAAACATCAGTGAACTGCTTAACTGCTTGGGAAGAGAGATGAAGAAAGGACTAATACATCCCGTAAATTAACCCGTTACGTGTTAAGTTCAGAAGTACTATAGTTTGTTGAAGCTCTTTGCTGATGGGAAGTGGTGGTCACAGGGTGACAAAGGTCTCCTGCCAAACAGTTGCAGGGTACCAAGGCAAGGCATCCATACAAGCTCTACTGGAAGACCTGGTAGTACCAAGGGAAGACACCCATACAAGCTCTACTGGAAGAACTGGTACCCAAAGAACATGTGCACATTGGTACCCACATAAATCTGCTGTATCTTCAGTAAAATAAAACCCCTTAGATGAATCCTGTGTACCACTTAACTGCGTAAAATAAGCCTTCTCTGGTACCTCAATCTTGGGTTATGTTCGAGTTTGGAAGAATCACTTATGTGCATACTTCAGCCACCATCGGTTAGCAGAGGGTACCACACGGCAGCGCTGTGCGTCACCTCCCGGATGGCGGTACCACACGCAGAAATGAGGGGAAGGCAGGTCTATACAAATGTATAGCAAAACTACTGTTATTAAGCTTGGAAAAACACCCATCACGGAAATGTTAGTCTCACTTTAGCATTGAAAATTAGAAGTATTTGCTAATTCGCATGACAGCCGTACAGTGTGTTTTTTTTAACACGTGGAAGAAAGCCAAACCACCCTCAGAGGTGAACGAGGGCAGGTGATGCGTAGAGAAACAGCACTACTTATCAGTGACAGTACGTGATGGAAGTATTCAAAAGCACTTGCGATGGACAATAGAGGGGCCAGCTTCCTCATATTCGTCTTTACTGATCCACATTTGCTGAAAAGTGGACAGAGATGCCAATATTGAACCCCCAATCCAGACAGAGTATTTACGTTCTGGTGGTGCAATCATCTAGAAGAGAAGTGCAATCTGTTGTAAATAAAGTGACAAGCAGACAAGACAGTAAACATTTCTTTGGATGAAATAACTAGGTGAAAGCCTTTTCATTATCAGAGGGCAACTCAAATGACGTAAAGCCCCTAAGATGAGGTGCCATATTTTGTCTTCTACCTCAAGTCAATAGAGATGCTACAGCATTACTATAAGCAAACAAATATGGCAGCCCATGAGATATCTAAAGGTGGCCCATAACACAGCTACCCCAAAATTATGAACATATATGCAAAAAATTTCAAATTTTAAAATATTAACTTAATTTGACTGTAAAGACAGACCACTGGGACAACACCGCACAGAATGGTCTGAGCATTTTTTTTAAGGATAAAAGAAATCTTTTATGTAAAAAACAAAACCCAAAACATTGAGATACACTGGCGTTGTGTATCTATCCAAGCACTAGATGTAGAGCTAGAAGACCTCCCGCTGATTCCCCCCTTAGCCACTGAATTGTTGAAATACACTGGGAGTACCCCTGCTTCTGCCTGTTCCTGTTTAGCTGCTCCGTCTCCCGCCCCTTCAGCATGTCGCCTGCTGCCTGATAAAAAGGGCCTATTTCACTATACGCTACCTTGAGTCCAGGCCAAAAGGGTCCTTCCAAAGAGCTTGGAAGCAGCTTGTTGCTGCAGACTTTGCACGCTGCTTGGATTTTGGGTTCAGTAGTAAGGAACTCATATCTAGAACTTCTTTCACTCTTTTCACTAATGACTTTCACCGATAGATAAGCCTGCCTGCTGCCTGATAAAAAGGGCCTATTTCACTATACGCTACCTTGAGTCCAGGCCAAAAGGGTCCTTCCAAAGAGCTTGGAAGCAGCTTGTTGCTGCAGACTTTGCACGCTGCTTGGATTTTGGGTTCAGTAGTAAGGAACTCATATCTAGAACTTCTTTCACTCTTTTCACTAATGACTTTCACCGATAGATAAGCCTCGAAGTCTGTAATATTCCCAGAATCTTCTCAAGTTGTTCATGCCCCCTTTAGTATTTACAGCTCCATCTCCTCCAGGTTCACCCCTTGTTGTTCCTGTGGTGTCTTTCAGGTAGCCCCTTTCTCCCTCAACCCTGTTTCATTGGGAATCCCACAGGACTCTCTTCCTTAGCTGTTGTTTCACATCTACTCAAAATGATCTCACCAACTCCCACGGTTTCAGCAACCATTTTTATCCCAGTACCTCTCAAATTCCTCTTTTAATTCTGCTTTAGCTGGTAGGAGGAAAAGAGGTGCCAAGCAGGCTGTCCGAGGCTCTCCTAACGTCAGGACTTGGGATGCAAGACCTGGACATTCTCTTATGGACACTCTGATTTGTTTATAAGGCATAACTTTTCCAACAAAAGCTTCTTTTGTCATAAGTGCAGGTGTGCAAAATTACCTTAATCTTCATCGTACTTGGAGCCAAAGCTGTAATCTCTTTCTGCATACGATCGCCAATCCCAGGATACATCGTGGTTCCTCCGGAGAGGACGTTATTAGCATAGAGATCCTTACGGATGTCAATATCGCATTTCATAATACTGTTGTAAGTGGTTTCATGGATACCTGCAGACTCCATCCCTGAGTGGAAAGCAGTTTCAAGATGTTATTTTTCTTCATCCCTTCTTTTTATTACTGCTAAAATGAAAGTAAAGCTCACTAGTCCAAGCTGTCTCCCTTAAAACTCTTTGGGGAAAAAAAAAAGCTATGTGATGCTTAGGAGAGAAAGGAGAAAAACAGGACATACTCCTCACCTTCTTTGTCATCTCAGCATAATAGTTACACAAGTAAAATACACATGTAAGGAAAGAAAGATCCCCATTATGGTTTCATACTGGGTGTTTTCACTTCCTCCAGTACAAAAAAAACCCCCAAAAAACACATTATTTAAGGAAAAATTTAAAATGAGGTGTTACTGCAATAGTTTGCCATTTTTATAATTTTTTACAATGCCATTAGCTGGAAGTAGAAGCCCACATGGCATTTCCGTGAGCTACCTTGGTTTTGAGGTGTTGGTTTAGCTGGAATACCAGTACAGTAAAGCTAACTTACGGCACTATTTTTTGCTAAAGAAAAGGAACAGACCAAATGCAACGTGGAGAATACAGTTTGACCGTTAAGTACTAGACTTTTTATCTAGCTTAACATGCACATTTTGACAAAGATCTGTGATCCAGGAAATCCTGATTTCCATCGCTACGTTTCTGATACTGACCACTGTTTAGCACCAACCGCGATCCCCGCTGCACTTCTGGTAGCCAAATGCCTCTACCTTCTAAAGAGAATTTCTCCTGCCGACGCTCACGTACACAACTTGGAGCTATATTAATGCTTGAATTGCTTGCTTTCTACGCACAAACGTAGCTAGCTTCACCGCTTAGTTTAATGCAAAGCGTGCCAAACTGCCTGCAGCCGTTCTGCCCAGTCCTCAAGAGTGGAACTGAAGTGGGAAATGCAAAATTGGCGAGGGCAGTGCGAGTTACCACATAAAGTGTCAGTCATCCACTGGATAGAATGGGAATTTTAACACTACAGATGAAGCTATGGAAAATAGTGTATGATTTGATTTTGTATGATTAAACTGCAGACTAATATAATAAAAGAATAAACAGAAGCAGTACCTAGATAAAAAACCCACATAAAGCAGCACTGTGCAGTTAGGTTTCAGCTACTCCAGACAAAAAGCATGATCTTCTGACAGTACTCTAAAACATCACCTTAGGAACTCTACTGCACTCATAAGAGGTTGAAATCATCTTAGGATTCAGGTATTTCTAAAGTGAGAGGCACCTTTTTGTCCATCAGCTGTAGCAGCAGTGTCCAGAGCATCTAAAGAACTGATTAAGTCGGTAGAAGCTGCGTGTTTCTAAGGACATTTGAGAACGAATACCCACTTCCTACAGCTGAAGGTTGTCTGTACTTCCTAAGAAATTCTTCTTTTCCATTCTCTGTCAAGCCCCTAGAAAGAAAAGTCCTGTCCCACCTATGAAGGATGGCTGGAAGAGAGTTTCTGGGCATCGGAACCGCTCATTCCCAATGGTGATGACTTGTCCATCAGGAAGCTCATAGCTCTTTTCAAGGGAGGAGGAGGAAGCCGCAGTTGCCATTTCATTTTCAAAATCCAACGCCACGTAACAAAGCTTCTCCTTGATGTCTCTCACAATTTCCCGTTCCGCTGCAGACAGCCAACAAGTTTTTAATCAACATACAGTATGACAGCCAGGACACAGATTTTCTCATACACATTTCCCCAAGTTCATGATGGTCATACGGTCCATGGGATTCTGACCTCTCTGTTGTCTCAAAAACATTACTTTCCTTTTGCATTACCAGGTTTCCCTCATTAGCAAATAAAAGATAGATTGTACTACAGAATACGATAAAGATTAAAGTTTACATGTCTGATCACAAAACTTTGATCAAGTCTCCAGAGGTTCATCCATTGCCAGCTACCAACTTTCTTCCCTTGTGGAAGAGGTGCGATCAAACACAATAACCTGTTAAATTTGCCAGTGACTTAGGAGTTCCTAATGAGGTGGCATCCTTGTCCTTGACGCTCAACATACACGCTGAAAGCCGAAGTCAGAGGAATCCCATTAGCTAACATGAACTGGTTTTCCCGGGCCAACACAGCGACAGGGATTTTGATGCATCTCACCAGGTACACGCATCCTGCACAATAAGACAACTAACAGAGCAAGCGTCTGCAAACTGCACCCAAGGCACAACTCATTACCAGTGGTGACAAAAGAGTAGCCTCTCTCCGTAAGAATTTTCATGAGATAGTCAGTCAGGTCTCTGCCTGCCAGATCGAGTCTCATGATGGCATGAGGCAAGGCATAGCCCTCATAGATAGGCACATTGTGTGTGACGCCATCCCCGGAATCCAAAACTATTCCTGGAAAGAGAAAGAAAAGGAGAAGCTGGTTATTTCCTGCTTATATAGCGTCTACGCGTACCTCATATTCTCAGCTGAAACACGCAACAACAAAGATGCTCACATGATGATTGCTGCTGTCATTTCTATGACTAAAGAGCTGCTCAAGCGAGACGAAATCATTAGCACAAGCTAAACAGCAACTGCATTCGGGGAAAAAGGACATGTAACATTCCGCCATTCGATTGTATTGCCCTTGCTGAACAAATGCTAACGATAATGATTTTACATGTACGCAGAGGCTTTCATTTCAGACTACCCCTAGCACGTTGCAGACATGAAATAATGTACAAACTGTAAATAAAAATCTATCTATAAAATAAAAATTTGAATCTGCCATTAAAATAAACCACACCCACTACGGTTTACCTGTGCACAGCCTTGTTATTCTTGGATAGGAAATGAAGTACATGTTTTCCACTCAAAACAAATAAGGCATTTCTGATACTAAACATGCATACAAATAGTTGAATTTTAAACATAAACCAAGTATTTATGACAATCGTAATTCCTGTAAGCTGGAGATCTTTTTATACAAAATTATATTGTGGCACCAGGCTACAAAGACAGATGGCATTTTATGTTTTTGCAAAGTATATGAAGACTCAAGGGTTGCTAAGAAGTAATTTACCATCTCAATGCTTGATCAGGCTTTAAATGGCAATAAGAAGAGACCTCCACGCTAATTCTAATGATCGTTTAACAGCAGACATCATTAGGTGATTGAAATTCAACATTTAAATGGAATATTTCCATTTCGCTACCGAATGGTTTGTTGGGGTTTTTTTTTCTACTGGGAATGGAGCTTAACGACAGAGGTAGCTCTAGAGTAAGAAGGAACTGTGGGTTTGGAAGAATCTAGTTAAGATACAGCCTCTTCTCCATGCTGTGCAGTTAAGGGCAGCATCAAACCGTATCGTCTCTCGTCTGCTCATATAGTCGAGCCATAGTCACTTGAGCTGCTGAAGCAGCAAGTCATGAACCTACACCCTTACCTGCCGTGAAGTGGACAACAAGAAAGAGGTACTTGCACAGCACGGTGGGAAATATTCAGTTTCCGTATGGCTACCAGGTCTTCCAACACACAGCTGGTGCATCATCATCAACATGTATCACCACCACCACACATACACACGCGTGTGTGTGCATCTACCATCCACGAGAGAAGGACAGGTGGAAAATACGACTCCCGGAAAGACTCACCAGTCGTTCTTCCAGAGGCGTACAGAGACAGCACTGCCTGAATTGCTACGTACATGGCTGGCACATTGAACGTCTCAAACATGATCTGGAATTAAGAATTGGAAAGCGTTCAGGATTTACACTTAAGAGTATCTGACGAGACAGTAAATTTTTTTTTTTTTAAATAAATGCTGCCAGTTACTACTCCCGAGTTCCCTCCTGAACCATGGTTCTTCTTTGAACAGAGCACTATATTTTCTTTAAGATTTCACACACACAAAAAAATTTAAGAATAATCACTGAAGTCAGTGGATATTTTTCCATTAACCTCAGACTAGGTCAGATTTTTACTGATAATATTAATTGAAGGCGACACCTTGGGATAACTTCTTACTCTGATGGCAGGACTGCAACAACACAGCAATCTAAGTTTTATATTTTTATATACACACACACATACACACACACAATTATAGAAGACACAGCTGGAAGAAGCCACAAAGAATGATCTAGCTATTCCCATCTCAAGACGGAATCAGCCATTCCTGACACAGCTTTGGTTCTGTCTCAGAAATTCCTCTTGCGGAGCATCCGCGGATTCCTCCAGCAAACAAGTCTCATGATACACTATCCTTACTAACACCAGGCTTTTCCTGGTGTCCAGCTAAAACCTCACTTGGTCTAGTTTAAACCCATTCCACCTCGTTCCGCCCCCCGCAGCTAACACAACAGTTTATCTTTTCTCTTTATGGTGACCTGAGCCATATTCTCTTGTCTCATCCCCCACCTCCTCTACTCTAACAAGCTCCAGTTCTTTCCACCTCCTGTCTCAGACACACTGCAATTTTATCTGAGCAGATGGAATAACATTTGCTTCCAGCTGGAGCTCTGCTAAGGAAAACCATTAAGGGCGCACCGTGAACTAACACACCGTGGACAACCCTGTGCGCTGCACCCTTTCTTAAACCAATGCCACCAGCCCTAGGCAGTGTTACCCCATCACCCGCGGTGCTGTTGTGACCATGTTTCACAGAATCATAGAGTCGTTTAGGTTGGAAAAAGACCCTTAAGATCCTCGAGTCCATAAACCTAACATCGCCGAGTCCGCCACTAAACCATATCCCTAAGCGCCGCACCTACCTGTCTTTTAAATACCTCCAGGGATGGTGACTCAACCATCACCATTATACCCTTCAGAGCCACTGACATCAGGGGGTTAAACGTAAATTTTGGATTTCATAAACTAATACCTTTGCCAATGAATTCTACTTTTAATGAAAAGTATGCTTTCAATTAAAGAATACACAAATTAATGACATTTCATGGTTAATTAATGTAATTAATCTAATGCAATCAGTAATAAACAATAAGCCTGTAAACAATCTTGAAGGCAGGATTTATCATTACAGTGTAATGACAGAGAAACAGTCCTAGACATGTCTACTGTACGAACCAAACTTCCCAGTTGTTATAAGCTAGGCTTTTCTTATGGTCTGTTCTTGTTTATTATCTCCCAGTTGTATTATCTCCTAGTAATGCGTGCTGTCAAGCTCACTATTTAATTAGTTTATTTACACTGTTCCTAAATTGATGCATAATCTTCCTATTAAATATATGCCAACAGTGGGCACAAAGGGAAGTGCAGAGCCACATCTAATTTCCCCAGGTGATTTTATACCTTTATCTGAGTTTAAATCACACTTCCTTCTGGTTATATCACTGGCTAAACCTATAACATGGACTTTTGGCCAGAAGGCTGCTTTAAAATATACAAACTTCAGAGGCCAACTTTTGGTTCTGATCCGAGTTTGCTAAATCGGGCTGGGGTATGTCATGGGCAAAAGCGTTTAGCAAGCGTCATTTAAGTTCTGAATGCAGACAGCTCATTTTCCCAAGCCAGCACAAACATTCCAGTTTTTGAACACTTTTCCCCTGATCCCTGAAGAGGTGCTCCAGTTGGCAGCTCCACAAAGTCATCTGCATGATGGCCTTCAAACACCTTTATTCAAACCTTCCCAAAAAACGCAACTCTGATATGATAACTAGCATTTTGCCTGATGCAAAAGTGTTGATAAAGTGACAGTTTTCCAGGTAGAAAGCAGGAGCTGGTCCAGCATGAGCTGAGCAGTTGGGCTACTGCAAGTTGCGCGCTCTTGGTGGACAGGGGTAGGGCATGAAAGGCGTCATTGATCCAAAACTCACACAGAAGTGTGATTCAGCTGGTACGTGACTCGTGTTACAGCGCTTGCAAACCTCAGATTTAAATACGTCAACGACTCGTAACTCCATACAAAAAAATTACATGAATCCTGGGTTAACATTATCCACACACCGAAACTCGGCACCAGAAGCTACCCTCACCTCCAGCTTCCCCACTTCCAGATCTGAGCACACACACAGTCTTGTGAACGACAAAAGTGACTTCAAGCCTTTAAGAGGCTACTGGCACGTATCTCTGCCACACAAAACTACAAAACATTTTAGGGCCATCCGGGAAACTGGTATTGCGTGAGCAGCAGAAACTCTTGCTCCCTCGTCACGGTTTGGCCGGCACGCTAACACACCCCAACACTAAGGGATTATCTCCCAGACTGAGAAGAAAGTTGGATACCCAGGACTATTTATATTGTAATTATTATCTTATACATTTATAATATAATA
>NW_010523006.1:0-203 GCF_000687285.1 Phaethon lepturus
TAAGCACACTGATCTTTCGGGAGGGGTTGATATCCCCTAGATGGGGCACTCACGATACTTCTCATGGCTCCTCTCCTACAATTAGTGTTGTTTCCTGGTAGGTTCCAAGAGGTTACCTGGCCCCTGTGGTGCGCAAAGCAACCACTGTAGCACTGGCAATTGTTTTGCCCATTACTCTCTCTCTTTCTGACTATCTGTATTCC
>NW_010523007.1:0-5822 GCF_000687285.1 Phaethon lepturus
GCCAGGGGAGGTTTAGACTGCATATTAGGAAAAGTTTCTTTACAGAGAGAGTGGTCAAGCTTTGGAACAGGTTGCCCAAGGAGGTGGTGGAGTCACCATCACTGGAAGTGTTCAAAAAACATGTGGACGTGGCACTTGAGGACATGGTTTAGTGGGCATGGTGGTGTTGGGTTCATGGTTGGACTTGATGATCTTAGATGTCCTTTCCAACCTTAACGATTCTGTGATTCTGTGATCCTCACAGGTGACCCACAGGCAATGCCCCTACATGAAAAAATTGTGGTTAATGAAACCAACAGGTATATTAGGATCTTTCCCTGGGCCCTGGCTCCGTGGTGGGGATGGAGTTGGGTTTCTGGCCCAGGTGGGCAGTCTTCAGTTCGGCAGCACTGGGGAGCCGATGTGGCGACAAACACAGGTCTACAAGATAGGCGTTCAAAACCTTCGGCACCAGAGAGTTTGAAAAAATTGATTTGAAGCCAATGGAGGCTGATACCTGCAAGGGTCTGGGGGTTGACTTTGGCATTTTCTCAATTCTTCTTTAAGGTATGAAAGACCCACACACACAGGGGAAGTTGCCTAAATGGCCATGGTGGGGAAACAATGACAGGGAATATACAGAGTGTGCTATCATATTCACAAGGTAAATTGGGGGGAAAAACCCAAAACTCTCCAAATTATTTTTTCCTCCTACTGGAAGGGCTAGTTATAAAAACATGAGACAAATGATTGTCAGACAAGTCTGGATGAAACTGATAGTGGAAATTTAAAATAAAATAAAACCATTCTTAGTAGGAAAATCCACTGAAACTACCCTTTACTTTTAAGGCATTTTTTTGTCCACATATTCTTATAACTGATCAAAACATGAAAATCCATTTGGCTGAAATTTTTTAAAGTGTTGAAGATGTTTTAATTTTGAAACAGTAAAAAAAAATCCAAGTTTTTACTGATTTCATCGTCAGTTTGTAATGTCTTTATTGACTTATATAGTTATTAAACAGTTTTATTAAATATTTATTAAATAACTTTAATAGTTATTAAAACCACTTTTGACACTTTCTATTAGCCAAACAGCCTTTTCTTTGATAAGCAAGTCATTAACAATGTTACTAGCTAAAGGAAAATAGCATTCAGCCTTTGGGGGAAAGTAAAGCTTGCACTGGGCAAAACAATGATATTTTAACCCCACCTAAAAATGAAGCTCATGTGCTAAAAAAGAATAGGTAAAGAAAATGAGAAACTAATCTTTTCTCATTTTTCAAAACAGGCATTTTGTGAAATATCTGATCCATGCAAGTCTTACCCATGGAAACACTGTTTTCAGCTCAGTGGGACTTTTTTGATTGGACTTCTTCGCCTTGCACTCTTTTAGTGTTCGTGCTTGTGATAAAGTAGTTTATTTTGCTTTAAAAATACCCTGCATCATAGTCATTGTTATTACTTGTATTAGTCATTATTATTAATTGTATTAATGGAAGACATGGAGGCTGTAAGATGACCCAGGTGCTACTCAAATGCAGAAGGCAAAAAGGTGGTTCTTGACTTAAACACACAGTTATTAGGCAGGAGTGCTGGCAGCCTGAAGAGTTCAGAAAAAAAAAGCGCCAGCCACTGAGCAGCCAGCATTAGCTTTAAAATCATCACATTTAAAGTAATAATAAAAAGGTGGCTGCCTTTTATGTACTTCTAGCTTAGGAATCTTTAAATATTTTGTACATAAGCTCAGGCTTTCTGCAACCTCTTAGCCAGAGGACAAGAAAGCACTATTTTTAAAATGAAAGCTGAGAAAGCCATGTAATCAGAAGCTTTAAGGAAAATACCAAGTGTCATAAGAGTTGGCAACACTGTAGTTCCCTACCACTGTTTTTCTTCAGAACCTGCTTTTTAATGCAAAATTAAAGGCTGTTTTCCCCTTACATTCTTCAGTACTATAGTTAAGTGCAATGTGTTGCCCTTTAAGTGAATGCTCTTTTTACAAAGCAATTTGATTATCTTCAATTATGCTATTATCAGCAGCTGGGATTAGTAAAAAAATCAAAGGTTTATAATTATATCCAATTTTCTTCTCGTTACAGACAATAAGGTCTGGACAGTCACTGTGCTTTTTGTTTATTATTAGCTTCCAGTCACAATCATTTTCAGACTCTGGTGCATTAGAACAACATGAAATGGTTTGGACTGCAAAAAAAAAGGTGACAAATTACTTTCTACAAAACTCTTTTTTGTTCCCTAGGACATCAAAACCACATGGAAGTATTTATTTGATGCAAATGAATTTGGTTACTTTAAATAAAACTTCAATTCCGAGCTAAATTTGATCTACACGTCTCTAATTTGGAAGAGAGACTCCTGAGATTGATAGATCATGTTCTCATGATGTAGTGCCCGTAACATAATACGCTAGTGCAGCAGTGAATGGCGGAGGCTCCGCCTGCGAAAATCTGCTGGAACTGTTTGCTTTGGAGCTCTCTGCTCTAGCCGTGCAGTTGAATTAACTTATTGTAATAAAATAGCCTGTTAAGGATAACATCAGCTGGTAGATAACTGTAGCACAGACTGTCTGTAAGATACCTCGTTAGCATTTCTGTAAGTTCAACACTCCTGCCCCCCCAATAAAATGAAATATTAAGAAATGATGTGTGCAGGAGGCATTCCATCTGGACGTCTTAAAGTCAAACCATAAGAGCTGCCTGACAAGGGCCATCCTCTCACGATGAAGCAAGCAGCGAAGGAGGTCCACCAAGCCTTCCCAAAAGCAGCAGGGAGTAGCTGTGACTCCCTGGTAAGAAGTGTGGGTAGAGGGTTCAGCAAAGGTTGATGCAGAACAAGACTACAACACGTACTACGAGATTTGGGCTGGAGCGACAACAACCTCGCTCATATTGTGTCCCCCGCGCAGGAGCTCAGCCTCAAAGGTACTGCAATAGATAAACAACTAGTAATGAACTGATAAATATCCCCGGGAGAGGATATGCAGCCGAGAAAACGACGCAGCAGCATCTGGAGCTTCCCCCATGCCGTAGACGATGCCGTGGATCTCAGGAGGGAGCTGGAAGCGTTGCCGGTTCTCTTCTCAGCAATGTGCTGGTCCCATGGGGTAGAGGAGCGGAGGGTACTGGGGTCCTACCGCCTGGGGTGCAGCTGGAGGGAAGCAGCCGTCGTCTCAGTGGGCTGCCGAACGGCACCCAGCACGGAGCTGGACCTGCACGGGGCTGAGCCCAGGCAGTCGGCGGGCGAGTGGGTCAGGCAGGGCGCCGCTACCCCAGCTGCACGGAGGGAGCGCCTTCGGAGCGGCTGGGATACGCACTCAAATTCTGCCTATCCTGAACAGATGAAACCCAGGTAGCTGTCTGCAGGAGAAGGATTATTTTCGCTCCAGCTTAGAAGTTTTGTACCCTTGGGGTAGGAATAAACGACGTATTATCAGCATTAGAGAAGCCTGGTTACATAGTACTGATGACATTTTAATCAATCCAGCATAGCATGGTTTATATTAATAACGCACCCATTAACTAGATTAAGAACTGGTTCCTTTCAGATCTCAGATCTAAATTGTCAGTGGAGAATCTCCAGCAAACAAAAACGGTCATGTGGCAGGACTTTATAAGAAGGAGTATTTACATCTAACCTATTCAGTATTTTTAATCAGTGACCAGAAAGCTACATATAAAATTACTGCTGATAAAATTCACAGGTGACCTCAAGATTAGCAAGCTAGGGAAGAGGAGGTGTTATGCTATCTGATCTGAGAGTGCTTGATGTCGGAAGCATGGGCCCGCTCCCAGAAAGGGGCTTTGCGGGCAGTGCCATGCACGGCAGTGCAGGCACAGGCCATTCCCATGGAGTGATGGACCATCCCCTGGGTAACAGCACCTCTGAAAAGGGTAAAAGGACAAACAGTTCATGGGGAACTTGCAGTGTCATGACATGACGAAATACTAGGGTGATCCTGAAAGCATAGCTGTAAAGAAGAAATTTGTATATGTATGTGTGGTTTTGGTTAGGTGGACCCTAGATTGCCAGGGGCAGTTCAGCCGACCATATTTTAAAAGGGATGTTGAAAAACGGTGCAGGGTTCACAGGAAAACCAGGAAAACAATAAATATAAGGACTGGCAAAAACGTCTTTTGTTGAAAAGTTTAAAGAGATCAATTTGTTAACTTAACGCAGAAAGAAATATTTTGAGTTGACTAGACTACAGCGTATATAATATCTTCCCAAGAAGCAAATAATAAGAATATATTGAAGTGTAAGGTAAAGGATAAAAAGAGCCAGTGGCTAGAAGGTGGATGCAGCCAAATTCATAGAGAATCCAAGCCCACGTTCATAATGAGGAGGGTAAGGACAAAGAGAAACATAAATTCTTGATTTCTTGATTGAGAAATCTCTTGATTTCTTCAGATCAGAACTCAGTGTCTTAAAGACAGCTTTATAGTTAAACACAAGTTATTTGGCTCAAGACAGGGTAGCTGCTTGTGATATACAGAAGTGCGCATTCCTATGGACTGCCAAAACATGTGACAGATGCCTAGAAACAAACCACCGGGTTTTGAAGTGCTTGTGAGCAGAGACATTCCTCGCTTTCCAGTCTTCGGGCCAGCTACGGAGAGACCATTTCATATGGAAAAGCAGTTCTGATTATTCATTAAAAACACAGCAGTGCAAATTCTCAAACCCCAGTGTTTGAAAAAGACACTATTTGTATGTGCCTCCTCTAGTCCAAAAGATTTCAGGACTGGTCTTGGGCTGGTGATCTAATCTCTGGGTTTCTGGCTACAGTTTGAGTGCTCATTCCCACTGCCATCCCTGCAGCCCAAGACACGGGTGCCAATCTGGGTAAAAGGCAATCCACACGCATGCACCAATACTACAATAACTAAGCAGCTTTCTTCTTTTTTTTGGTGGATTATTTTTAACCCAGTTCAGCTCTCTGCTCCAGTTCGTGGCCTGCAAAGAGCCTCGTCAGCACGGCCGAGGCTGGGCAGCCACGGCAGCACCCACCCGCCACAGAGCAGGAAATCCTAAGGCCAGGACTGCTGCCGAGGCGCAGATGCCGAAGGCTGATCCAGTGTCTCGCTGTTGCCATGGGCGAGGTCCAGCCTTCCTCCTCTCCCCGCAGCACGGTCTCACCTCCTCCTTTCGCTGGTGGTGGCAACTGCTTGGCTAATTCTCTGCCGGGTTAGCCAGCCAGCTCAGAGAGGGCAGAAGTGCCAGCTAAGGGACCATGCCTGCTGGAGTGGCTCTACCTACCTGCTGCATCACGGCATCTTTATCACCAAACCATATCCTCAAATTCCCATATAGCTCTACAGCATTCTCAGGGAGGGCTCCCTGGCACCGTACGCTGATCTAAACCCCAGACAGGATCATCCCACCCTCCCCACTGTCCCTAAGGGTGCCTTTTCCTCCCCTCTTGTTAGAACCAGAGCTGCTGTGGCCGGGGGGGAGCAGGCGTGGGTTAGCTCTCGAGGCGGGCTCAGCAGACGGTGGCACAACTGCCAGGGCCCGGAGAAAAGGGAAAAGGGGAGAAGGTTTCTTGCTTTCCAGTTTCTTGCTTTCCAGTTGAACTCAGCAATGTTTATCTGCCTCCTTGGGGGATGGTTCATCAGGCTTGATCCCATGACATCCATAAAATTCATGGAGAGCACTGCATTGCTAAAGCATCCGTATTCTTCTACTGATAAAGGTGGGAGACTCATCTAGCACGACGAGGAAAAGACACAGCACTGCTGGGTAAAGGTCATCGCCTCTTCTATTGTACAGCAGAAATAAACACAAGCTGCAACTCTGCACAGTTACGTGCTCCTCAAAGAGCTCTT